>NW_028124489.1:0-63000 GCF_965194825.1 Balaenoptera physalus
GGTGGAGAACTGTCAGGGAAGTTTGTGTGAGGGCAGCACGTTGGCAGTTACGTTGCCATGGAAACTGTGAGAAGGCCTGTGAGGTCATCACTACCCAGTGAGGTCATAATAAGGAACCTGTGACTTGGGGGTCAGGCTTCAGGAGGAGGGCAGTTTTGTGGAGGAGAGCAGGGGGAGGGCAGAGGTACTCTGCCTGGCCCCTCACACCTGGGCCTCCCCACCCATGCCCTAGTCTAGCAGACATCCCAGGTGGGGCGTGCCGGTAGGCTGGCACAGCCCTAGGGGCCCCAGGAAGGCAAAGGAGACCCACATTCTGAGATTGGCTTGAGAGGCAAGATTAACGTAAGAGAGAGCTACGTTGTATGGCACTGACCCTAAGAGGCAGAGATTGGTGTGGACTGGGGAATCAGGGAAGGCTCCTTGGCTGTGGGCCTGAAGGACAAGTGAGATTTGGACCCACGGGGAAGAGAGGGAAGACATTCCAGTTTGGAAGAATAAAAGCAAAGACACATTCTCCTCGCCCTTGTCCTGCCCCAAATATAAATTCATAGAACCCTCACATTTTCACAACTGAGGACTGAAGAAAAGCAAGAGGTGAAGGGGCCTACCCAGTGTTACACAGGTAGTGGAGAGGTGTTCTGCTCAATGGTTAGGTTCATGTTGGGGCTCCGGATTTACAGCTGATAGGAATGTGAGGACAAGCTCATGCCATTTCAAACATTTCCAAGTGATACTGAGAGAGACGTTAAAGGTGCAAAATGAGGGTGCTGAATGACCTCACAAAGTGGGAATGGTGGGCCCATTTTCATATGAAATTCAAAACAAGTTCATGACCAAAGGACATAATACAAAATGACAACATAATCATTACACTCCCCTCTCCCCTAGAAGTAAAAATCAGTATAATCCTCCCTCTCTCCACCATGAAAGGATGAGGTAAAGGCTCAGCAGCAGCCCCCGTGAAACACATGGTCACCACTGTGAAGAGGTGTTACTAAGACGATTTGGTCCGACTCAGAGAAGGAAAGAGACAACTCTGCCCTTAGCCTGATCAGGCCCACAGGAAGGAAGCACACTGGGGGCAGCCTTTGAGAGTGTGGCAATGCGAGAGAACCTTCTTTAGGAGGGGACTCCCTGTTGCCGACCTTGAAAAAGCAAGGATGGGACATTCGTTTACTGGGGCTGTTGCAGAGGGGATGTGCCCAGGAGGTAGAGACTGCTTGGACTACTATTTTAGAGGTTGGGCCCCCCTGGTTGAGGACCACAGCACCTTGTAATCCTAAACTGCTTGAATGAGCGGGTGCACGTTAGGACAGACGAAGTCAGGCCTCATTGGAGCCGACTGCCTTTGGGAGTGGTAGAAGGTAAAATGGGAAGGGGAATGCTCTGGAGGAGGTTTGTCATGGCAGGTGGGCCAGCACGAGACCATCCAGATTCTCCAAGGCTCCAGAGATGACTTGGCTGGGAGCATCCCTCTGATGTGGTGCGGGGAATCCTACCTTAACAGGACCTGGCTGGGCATCTGCGGGAGGCAGAATAAATGGTTTATTAACTTAAGTGAGCGAGAGACTCACCTGGGGGGTTGCACAAAACCACTTCAAAAGACTTGTACCTGGATTCTTGAGCCAACCCTCAGAAAACTTATCTAGATCTGGAGTAGGGCTCTGGAAGCTGCACTTTTAATAAGCTTCCTGGGCAGTCCCACCACAGTGGTCCATGGAGAGACTGACCAAATTACTGTGTATTCTCCGTTGCTTTTGGGAGTCAAAGTGGGCAATGTGAAAAACTGCAGCAGCCATACGTATATACAGGGAATATTCAAGGCAAACAGAGGGGTAGAGTTATTCTATGCATGAATCAGATTTGAGAAAAGCTAGCCTGGTGGTTAAAGAACACAACCCTGGGAGAGACAGACAGACCAGATTCTGTCCTACTTACTTGTGTGATTTTGACCAAGTTCTTTTATCCTTCTGACTGTTTCTTCATATGGAAAAGAGCTATGGCTGTACATTTAGCACAATATTCTCTTTTGGCAAAGGCTGCTCTGGGTCCATTTGTGTTCTCTGCAACTTAATCTTTTCCGGTGTGCAAGCATTTTTAAGTTGTTTGGTGAAGTATTACATTTGACTTTCAACTGTTCATTACTTTGGGCAAAGCTTATATAATGCTGCAGAGACTAGAACCTATGCAGAGATAGTGAGAGGATGTGATAAGCTTATTCTGCCGGTTTAGCAAAAAGTTTAACCTTTTCTCCTCTTCCTCCGCCTGCCACCAAGAGATGAGAAAGAAGGCAGAGCCTGGAAATGCACACCAAGCAATACTTCTGTGTCAGTTTGCCTTTTATTCCTCTGCCAGTACTTCCCAGAGAGATTTCACCAAAAGTGCCTAAGCTTGCCATGGCGATTGTTGTGAAGAACATTTCTCTCTATTGCTAGTCACATCCCCTTTTCCTTCTCCTGGGCGCTTAATGGATGTTTGGGGGCAGGAAATAAAATTTAAACTAAAACATCAAAAAAAAAAAAAAAAGAAGAAAGATGAGCTCAAGTAGGCGTTATTGTGGTCCAGATAAGGTTTGGTTTATTCATTCCCTCGATTTGCATTTATCCCCCTTTGTGCCAGGCATGGGGGGAGAGAGAGAAATGTCTTCAAAGAGTCTGTGGTTGTATGGGGGAGGGAGCTGTGGAAATCTGTCATTTAGAAACAGCATGGAAGTGCTAGGGAAAAATTGTTTTGTTCATTTATCTCTCACTCATCCGTTCACCCAGAGCAACTACAAAGGGTTTCACGCGGAGGAACTGGATGCCCTGAACTTGACATTCTCCTGGGGGAAACAACAATGTAAAGCACCAGCAGTGGTAAGTCACCAGTAGTGATTTCAAGCCAGAAGGAACCACTCACCAATGGAGAGAGGCACAGGGTGAGCAGTGACTTGCAGAAAGGAGGGGTTATTTATTCATTCCAACTGCTGAGTTCAAGTTCATCTGGGTGGTTGTGTGGTTCGTGCTTACTGCATCTGTTTTTGGAACGTGGCTCCACCCTCCAAGAAGGGTGAGGATGATCACCCTTCTTTCCTCCTGCTGTGCCCCAGGGTCACCCAGCGAGTGTCTGCAGGGATGATCTGCTCTGTACTGGCTTTTCAGTCCCACTCCCGGGAAAAGAGAGACGAAGCTGTGTCTCCACCGCAGCTTGGCCTGATTCAGTCACTGGGTGAAAAGGTGGGAAGAAGGTCAAGTTCATGAGAACTGATATACTGCAGAGTCATTTAGTCCTGAAGTACCAGTTCTGGTTGCTCTGAGTTGCTAAATCCAGGAACCTGAATGTAATTCCTCCAGAGCCACTGAGACATCACTTCCAGGACCATGGCGGGCTGTAGGGGTGCTGACTTTTCTCAGTGCTAAGGAGCAGCCATCTTCTACTGAGAGAGGACTCTGTGTCAGCAGGAGCAGAACCACACCAGGCACCGAAGGAGGTTCTGCATCCCAGCATCTCCCAACACAGTGATAGATAAACGGGTAGAAGATGCGACAGGGCAGTCACAATAGAACAGAAGCTTATCCCCAATAAATATGGAAAGATGTTCAACTTCACTACCTAACAAAGAAATTCAAGTTATAAATCTATTTCTTTTTTGCTCATCTCATTGGTAGAAAGTTTTAAGAATGCACAAAATTTGCTGCTAAGGATGTAAGGAAAAGGCTGTTTTCGTCTGTTGCTGCTGATGGGGATGGAAATTGGTGGGAACCTTCTGCAGGGTAATTTGGCAATTTGTGTATCAACAGCCTTAAAATGTTCATACACTTTGAGCCAGTAGTTTTGCTTTTAGCATCTTATCCTAAGGTGAAAGTCAAATTTATGTACAAGACTTATGTTCAAGAATATTCATCTCAGCCAGTAGTGTAATAGAAAAAATATTAGAAGCTACCTAAAAATCCCACAATACGGGGTTGGTTAAATAACGGATGGCCCAACTTAAGAATGGAAAATAAAGACGCAGATGTAGAAAATGGACTTGAGGACACGGGGAAGGGGAAGGGGAAGCTGGGACGAAGTGAGAGAGTGGCATGGACTTATATATACTACCAAATGTAAAATAGCTAGCTAGTGGGAAGCAGCCGCGTAGCACAGGGAAATCAGCTCGGTGCTTTGTGACCACCTAGAGGGGTGGGATAGGGAGGGTGGGAGGGAGACGCAAGAGGGAGGAGATATGGGGATATATGTGTATGTAGAGCTGATTCACTTTGTTATAAGGCAGAAACTAACACACCATTGTAAAGCAATTATACTCCAATAAAGATTTTTTTTAAAAAAGGATGGAAAACAGTTCATTCATTAAAAATGATTTTCTACAAGAATATTTAATGGTGGGAAGATGTAGTGTAAAAGCAGGGTACAAAATACTAGATGGAGTATTTCATTTTGTTAAAATTTAATAATACAAGTGTAGAAAACGTGATTAAGAGAACAGTACTGATTTGACAACGGGACATTTTTTTCTTTAAATTTTTCTGTATTTGGTGTTATAAAGCATCATATATCCTCTCTGAGTCTCAGTTTATGTTCTGTGAAGTGGGACTCATCACATCTACACTGCAGTGCGCTCGGGCAGAGCAGCACAATATTTGAAAGTGCCCTTGACAATGACCAGCCCATTGTAATACTCCAGGACTGGTTATAATATCATTGCCAATGACACACCCATAGTCCGGATATTATCCGTAACGATTACTAAGGTTGTTTATCTCCCTCCACTTTTACTAAGACAAAAAAAGGATTAATTGAAGACTCAAGTCATTTTTACTGAGGTTCTGTTTTTTTTTTTTTTTTTTCAAAATACTAATTGTAGGGCTTCCCTGGTGGCCCAGTGGTTGAGAATCTGCCTGCTAATGCACGGGACACGGGTTCGAGCCCTGCTCTGGGAAGATCCCACATGCCGTGGAGCAACTGGGCCCGTGAGCCACAACTACTGAGCCTGCGCGTCTGGAGCCTGTGCTCCGCAACAAGAGAGGCCGCGATAGTGAGCGGCCCGCGCACCGCAATGAAGAGTGGCCCCCGCTCCCCTCAACTGGAGAAAGCCCTCACACAGAAAGGAAGACCCAACACAGCTAAAAATAAATCAATAAATCAATAAATTTATTAAAAAGAAAAATACTAATTGTAAAGTCTGCAGTGGGTATATAGGTGTTCAACTTTTTTCCAGATTTTACGTTTCTGGTTTTGTTTTTAAATTTTTTATTTATTATTTATTTATTACTTTTATTTTTGGCTGTTTTTGGTCTTCGTTTCTGCGCGAGGGCTTTCTCCAGTTGCGGCAAGTGGGGGCCACTCTTCTTCGCGGCGCGTGGGCCTCTCACTATCGCGGCCTGTCTTGTTGCGGAGCAGAGCCTCTACATGCTCAGGCTCAGTAGTTGTGGCTCACGGGCCCAGTTGCTCCGCGGCATGTGGGATCTTCCCAGAACAGGGCTCAAACCCGTGTCCCCTGCATTGGCAGGCGGATTCTCAGCCACTGCACCACCAGGGAAGCCCCCCCACCCCGATAGTTTTAAAACCAGCCTCAGTCAGGCTTGCTTCAAGACTTACCCTGGCATCATGGACCACTGGATACTTTGGCTAGGTGTTAAACTCTCTTGTCCTGTGCCCGAGTCCCATCGTTGTGACTTAGTTGCCATCTAGGGCACTCTTGGCATGAGTCCTAGACATAAATCCAGCTCAATGGCTTGGGCCCTGCTCCCTGCTGGCTGACTGTCCTAATGCCCAGTGCCTCCTTTCTGCTTGGACTTCTGAGGGTCGCAGCCCCAGGACCCTCACTCTGTGTTCCCGGCTCTATTCAATGCCAACGGTATGTCTTTTGCTTGCTGTATGTCCCCTGCCCCAGTACCTCCTACTGGCTTTGACCTTCCTGTTTCAGGTCCTCTTATTGCGAACCTTTGTGTATAAGCCAGATCTGTTTGCCCTTCCTCCAAGGGGAGCTATTTCCCTGGTGTTTCCCTAGATGCTTATGATGAGACCCCTGCCAGAACTACACCAATCAGACCCTCCATGTACACGCTTGGGTCTGAACCCTTTCAGCGAGAGCAGGTTGGAGACCCATATATACATAAATATACAATGTGTACAAATCAAGTATTTTAAAGATTGTAAAGAATTCTTGTGAACGTATTAGGTTAGGGAAGTCAAGCAGGATCATCATATGATGGCATAATCAAGCACATGTATATAACATTTCCTATTTTTATATGATGCCATTTTAATAGATGTGCCCATCTTTTCAAAGTTCTAATCTGTGGCAGTGGGCAGTAGGGGGACGGGGTGGGTCACAGCAGGAAGAGGCATTCGCGGCCTTAGGCAGTTAAACCATTGCTCTCTCTTCAGAAGGGCTCAGCCAGCAGGATTCTGTGGGGTCTACCTCCTGGCACCCGGCTCCAATCGCCGGATTTTGGGTCTGGGGCAACCCAGATCTTTGTGCGAGTTTTCCGGAGAGTGCTTTCTCTTGGGAGCACGTCTGGGGACTGGCTTCTCTGCTTCCACCTTTGCTGGCGTGGCCAAAGGAACTGCTGCTGCAAAGAAAATCAGAACTGATCAGTCACTTATGCTGTACACAGTCTCCTGCCAGAATTTCCCTCTCTCATGTCTCTCCCACTTTCTGGCTGAAGACCTTTAATCTACTTGACATCCAGAACACAGCCTTGGCCCATCAGCTCCATGAGTCCCTAGAGAAGGGACACTGGCGGCAAAAGCAATTCCTGGAGCCTACGGCTGCAGCACATAAGGAAGTCTCTTCACCGTTTCCAGGGAAAACAGTAGAACCCCAAAGTCATTGCAATCATGAGCCTCTCCATCTCTCCTTTCCACAACAGAGAAAACATTTCTTGCAGTCTGTCACTTCTGAGGCTTTAATGGAAATGTCTTTCAAGTTTCGGAAAAAAATAGTCTATATAAATTGGTTAAGAACCCCTCCCACCTTGGCCACCCCTCTTGGGCCCCATTTATACTACCTGTTTCAGCCACACTGAACTCTAGCCCTCTGATACTTTTATGTAGATTAGAACAAGGCCAAATGCTGAATCGGAGGGATCAGGAGACTGAGAACCGTATTCTGGGCACCAAGTCTAGGCTCACATCAACCCAGCCTCCTGGGACACCATCTCCTCAGCCCTCCAGTCTCATTAGCACTTCAACACCCCTCTTGGTTCTTCCGGTCTTCCCATCAATATGGCACCACCCTCTCCGCTAGGAGTAAAAATCATTATAATCCTCTCTACACCATGAAAGGATGAGATAAAGGCTCAGCAGCAGCCCCCGTGAAACACATGGTCAACACTGTGAAGAGGTGTTACTAAGGCGATTTGGTCCGACTCAGAGAAGGAAAGAGACAACTCTGCCCTTAGCCTGATCAGGCCCACAGGAAGGAAGCACACTGGGGGCAGCCTTTGAGAGTGTGGCAATGCGAGAGAACCTTCTTTATGAGGGGACTCCCTGTTGCCGACCTTGAAAAAGCAAGGATGGGACATTTGTTTACTGGGGCTGTTACAGAGGGGATGTGACCAGAGGTTAGGCCACCCTGCTTGAGAATCAAAGCACCTTCTAGTCCGAAATGGCTTGAATGCTCCAATCGCCGGATTTTGGGTCTGGGGCAACCCAGATCTTTATGCGACATTTCCGGAGAGTGCTTTCTCTTGGGAGCACGTCGGGGGACTGGCTTCTCTGCTTCCACCTTTGCTGGCGTGGCCAAAGGAACATCCCCGTAGGCCCGGTAGCCACCAACCAGGCAGTATGTCTCCCCATGCCAGCCCAACTGCGTTTCTCCACACCCTCGGTAGAGGACATGGTAGTGACCAGGGGTAAGGGGAGAAACGGGAGCCACTGCTGCTGCAAAGAAAATCAGAACTGATCAGTCACTTCTGCTGTACACAGCCTCCTGCCAGAATTTCCCTCTCTCACGTCTCTCCCACTTTCTGGCTGAAGACCGTTAATCTACTTGACATCCAAAACACAGCTTTGGTCCATCACCTCTATGAGTCCCTAGAGAAGGGACACTGGCTGCAAAAGCAATTCCTAGAGCCTACGGCTGCAGCACATGAGGAAGTCTCTTCACCGTTTCCAGGGAAAACAGCAGAACCCGAAAGTCATTGCAATCATGAGCCTCTCCATCTCTCCCTTCCACACCAGAGAAAACATTTCTTGCAGTCTGTCACTTCTGAGGCTTTAATGGAAATGTCTTTCAAGTTTTGGGAAAAACTCATCTAATATAAATTGGTTAAGGACCCCTCCCACCTTGGCAGCCCCTCTTGGGCCCCATTTATACTGCCTGTTTCAACCACACTGAACACTAGCCCTCTGATACTTTTATGTAGATTAGAACAAGGCCAAATACTGAGGCAGAGTGATCAGGAGACTGAGACCCGCGTTCTGGGTACCAAGTCTAGGCTCACATCAACCCAGCCTCCTGGGACACCATCTCCTCAGCCCTCCAGTCTCATTAGCACTTCAACACCCCTCTTGGTTCTTCCGGTCTTCCCATCAATATGGCACCACCCTCTCCCCTAGTCCTCAGCAGCTCAGGATGGGATGTGTCTGAGGGCACCGATGTAGATGTCTACATGACAGCACAGAGGTGCCTGGGTTTGAAGGTGTGTTTCAAGAGTGGCCCTCTTCCTCCAACTGCTCCATTTACCATTTGCCAACAAAAATGCACTTGTCTTTGGCTAAGAGGCCATTCAGGAAAGGGTCTGAATGGAAGCATCCTGTAGCCCAAAGGGGAAACTAGATTTATAAAGATCAGGATCATCCTGCACACTTGTCCAGGGATGACCTTTCACTTGTCCTCAAAAGTGAGCACTGTGGGTCCCTGAAGTTGTCCCAGGTCATTGGTATTACTTACAGCTGGGAACGCGCTCAGGTATACGTAGTGGGCAAGCCCCACAGGAACATGAGGCAGCCAGGTGAGGTGGTGTGTACACCATGGCTCCTCTAGAGATGCCCGGTCTCGGTGTTTCTGCCGCACTGCCCACCCACGGAACAGAGCTCAGGTTCGAGTAAAGGTAGAGGATCCGGTCACACATTCTCCCTCAGACAACCAAAGAGGTTGGAGTACTTCTGGTGGAGAACTGTCAGGGAAGTTTGTCTGAGGGCAGCACTTTGGCAGTTACGTTGCCATGGAAACTGTGAGAAGGCCTGTGAGGTCATCACTACCCAGTGAGGTCATAATAAGGAACCTGTGACTTGGGGGTCAGGCTTCAGGAGGAGGGGCAGTTTTGTGGAGGAGGGCAGGGGGAGGGCAGAGGTACTCTGCCTGGCCCCTCACACCTGGGCCTCCCCACCCATGCCCTAGTCTAGCAGACATCCCAGGTGGGGCGTGCCGGTAGGCTGGCACAGCCCTAGGGGCCCCAGGAAGGCAAAGGAGACCCACATTCTGAGATTGGCTTGAGAGGCAAGATTAACGTAAGAGAGAGCTACGTTGTATGGCACTGACCCTAAGAGGCAGAGATTGGTGTGGACTGGGGAATCAGGGAAGGCTCCTTGGCAGTGGGCCTGAAGGACAAGTGAGATTTGGACCCACGGGGAAGAGAGGGAAGACATTCCAGTTTGGAAGTATAAAAGCAAAGACACATTCTCCTCGCCCTTGTCCTGCCCCAAATATAAATTCATAGAACCCTCACATTTTCACAACTGAGGACTGAAGAAAAGCAAGAGGTGAAGGGGCCTACCCAGTGTTACACAGGTAGTGGAGAGGTGTTCTGCTCAATGGTTAGGTTCATGTTGGGGCTCCGGATTTACAGCTGATAGGAATGTGAGGACAAACTCATGCCATTTCAAACATTTCCAAGTGATACTGAGAGAGACGTTAAAGGTGCCAAATGAGGGTGCTGAATGACCTCACAAAGTGGGAATGGTGGGCCCATTTTCATATGAAATTCAAAACAAGTTCATGACCAAAGGACATAATACAAAATGACAACATAATCATTACACTCCCCTCTCCCCTAGAAGTAAAAATCAGTATAATCCTCCCTCTCTCCACCATGAAAGGATGAGGTAAAGGCTCAGCAGCAGCCCCCGTGAAACACATGGTCACCACTGTGAAGAGGTGTTACTAAGACGATTTGGTCCGACTCAGAGAAGGAAAGAGACAACTCTGCCCTTAGCCTGATCAGGCCCACAGGAAGGAAGCACACTGGGGGCAGCCTTTGAGAGTGTGGCAATGCGAGAGAACCTTCTTTAGGAGGGGACTCCCTGTTGCCGACCTTGAAAAAGCAAGGATGGGACATTTGTTTACTGGGGCTGTTGCAGAGGGGATGTGCCCAGGAGGTAGAGACTGCTTGGACTACTATTTTAGAGGTTGGGCCCCCCTGGTTGAGGACCACAGCACCTTGTAATCCTAAACTGCTTGAATGAGCGGGTGCACGTTAGGACACACGAAGTCAGGCCTCATTGGAGCCGACTGCCTTTGGGAGTGGTAGAAGGTAAAATGGGAAGGGGAATGCTCTGGAGGAGGTTTGTCATGGCAGGTGGGCCAGCACGAGACCATCCAGATTCTCCAAGGCTCCAGAGATGACTTGGCTGGGAGCATCCCTCTGATGTGGTGCGGGGAATCCTACCTTAACAGGACCTGGCTGGGCATCTGCGGGAGGCAGAATAAATGGTTTATTAACTTAAGAGAGCGAGAGACTCACCTGAGGGGTTGCACAAAACCACTTCAAAAGACTTGTACCTGGATTCTTGAGCCAACCCTCAGAAAACTTATCTAGATCTGGAGTAGGGCTCTGGAAGCTGCACTTTTAATAAGCTTCCTGGGCAGTCCCACCACAGTGGTCCATGGAGAGACTGACCAAATTACTGTGTATTCTCCGTTGCTTTTGGGAGTCAAAGTGGGCAATGTGAAAAACTGCAGCAGCCATACGTATATACAGGGAATATTCAAGGCAAACAGAGGGGTAGAGTTATTCTATGCATGAATCAGATTTGAGAAAAGCTAGCCTGGTGGTTAAAGAACACAACCCTGGGAGAGACAGACAGACCAGATTCTGTCCTACTTACTTGTGTGATTTTGACCAAGTTCTTTTATCCTTCTGACTGTTTCTTCATATGGAAAAGAGCTATGGCTGTACATTTAGCACAATATTCTCTTTTGGCAAAGGCTGCTCTGGGTCCATTTGTGTTCTCTGCAACTTAATCTTTTCCGGTGTGCAAGCATTTTTAAGTTGTTTGGTGAAGTATTACATTTGACTTTCAACTGTTCATTACTTTGGGCAAAGCTTATATAATGCTGCAGAGACTAGAACCTATGCAGAGATAGTGAGAGGATGTGATAAGCTTATTCTGCCGGTTTATCAAAAAGTTTAACCTTTTCTCCTCTTCCTCCGCCTGCCACCAAGAGATGAGAAAGAAGGCAGAGCCTGGAAATGCACACCAAGCAATACTTCTGTGTCAGTTTGCCTTTTATTCCTCTGCCAGTACTTCCCAGAGAGATTTCACCAAAAGTGCCTAAGCTTGCCATGGCCATTGTTGTGAAGAACATTTCTCTCTATTGCTAGTCACATCCCCTTTTCCTTCTCCTGGGCGCTTAATGGATGTTTGGGGGCAGGAAATAAAATTTAAACTAAAACATCAAAAAAAAAAAAAAGAAGAAAGATGAGCTCAAGTAGGCGTTATTGTGGTCCAGATAAGGTTTGGTTTATTCATTCCCTCGATTTGCATTTATCCCCCTTTGTGCCAGGCATGGGGGGAGAGAGAGAAATGTCTTCAAAGAGTCTGTGGTTGTATGGGGGAGGGAGCTGTGGAAATCTGTCATTTAGAAACAGCATGGAAGTGCTAGGGAAAAATTGTTTTGTTCATTTATCTCTCACTCATCCGTTCACCCAGAGCAACTACAAAGGGTTTCACGCGGAGGAACTGGATGCCCTGAACTTGACATTCTCCTGGGGGAAACAACAATGTAAAGCACCAGCAGTGGTAAGTCACCAGTAGTGATTTCAAGCCAGAAGGAACCACTCACCAATGGAGAGAGGCACAGGGTGAGCAGTGACTTGCAGAAAGGAGGGGTTATTTATTCATTCCAACTGCTGAGTTCAAGTTCATCTGGGTGGTTGTGTGGTTCGTGCTTACTGCATCTGTTTTTGGAACGTGGCTCCACCCTCCAAGAAGGGTGAGGATGATCACCCTTCTTTCCTCCTGCTGTGCCCCAGGGTCACCCAGCGAGTGTCTGCAGGGATGATCTGCTCTGTACTGGCTTTTCAGTCCCACTCCCGGGAAAAGAGAGACGAAGCTGTGTCTCCACCGCAGCTTGGCCTGATTCAGTCACTGGGTGAAAAGGTGGGAAGAAGGTCAAGTTCATGAGAACTGTTACACTGCAGAGTCATTTAGTCCTGAAGTACCAGTTCTGGTTGCTGGTGAGTTGCTAAATCCAGGGACCTGAATGTAATTCCTCCAGAGCCACTGAGACATCACTTCCAGGACCATGGCGGGCTGTAGGGGTGCTGACTTTTCTCAGTGCTAAGGAGCAGCCATCTTCTACTGAGAGAGGACTCTGTGTCAGCAGGAGCAGAACCACACCAGGCACCGAAGGAGGTTCTGCATCCCAGCATCTCCCAACACAGTGATAGATAAACGGGTAGAAGATGCGACAGGGCAGTCACAATAGAACAGAAGCTTATCCCCAATAAATATGGAAAGATGTTCAACTTCACTACCTAACAAAGAAATTCAAGTTAGAAATCTATTTCTTTTTTGCTCATCTCATTGGTAGAAAGTTTTAAGAATGCACAAAATTTGCTGCTAAGGATGTAAGGAAAAGGCTGTTTTCGTCTGTTGCTGCTGATGGGGATGGAAATTGGTGCGAACCTTCTGCAGGGTAATTTGGCAATTTGTGTATCAACAGCCTTAAAATGTTCATACACTTTGAGCCAGTAGTTTTGCTTTTAGCATCTTATCCTAAGGTGAAAGTCAAATTTATGTACAAGACTTATGTTCAAGAATATTCATCTCAGCCAGTAGTGTAATAGAAAAAATATTAGAAGCTACCTAAAAATCCCACAATACGGGGTTGGTTAAATAACGGATGGCCCAACTTAAGAATGGAAAATAAAGACGCAGACGTAGAAAATGGACTTGAGGACACGGGGAAGGGGAAGGGGAAGCTGGGACGAAGTGAGAGAGTGGCATGGACTTATATATACTACCAAATGTAAAATAGCTAGCTAGTGGGAAGCAGCCGCGTAGCACAGGGAGATCAGCTCGGTGCTTTGTGACCACCTAGAGGGGTGGGATAGGGAGGGTGGGAGGGAGACGCAAGAGGGAGGAGATATGGGGATATATGTGTATGTAGAGCTGATTCACTTTGTTATAAGGCAGAAACTAACACACCATTGTAAAGCAATTATACTCCAATAAAGATTTTTTTTAAAAAAGGATGGAAAACAGTTCATTCATTAAAAATGATTTTCTACAAGAATATTTAATGGTGGGAAGATGTAGTGTAAAAGCAGGGTACAAAATACTAGATGGAGTATTTCATTTTGTTAAAATTTAATAATATAAGTGTAGAAAACGTGATTAAGAGAACAGTACTGATTTGACAACGGGACATTTTTTTCTTTAAATTTTTCTGTATTTGGTGTTATAAAGCATCATATATCCTCTCTGAGTCTCAGTTTATGTTCTGTGAAGTGGGACTCATCACATCTACACTGCAGTGCGCTCGGGCAGAGCAGCACAATATTTGAAAGTGCCCTTGACAATGACCAGCCCATTGTAATACTCCAGGACTGGTTATAATATCATTGCCAATGACACACCCATAGTCCGGATATTATCCGTAACGATTACTAAGGTTGTTTATCTCCCTCCACTTTTACTAAGACAAAAAAAGGATTAATTGAAGACTCTTAAGTCATTTTTACTGAGGTTCTTTGGTTTTTTTTTTTTTTTTTTTCAAAATACTAATTGTAGGGCTTCCCTGGTGGCCCAGTGGTTGAGAATCTGCCTGCTAATGCACGGGACACGGGTTCGAGCCCTGCTCTGGGAAGATCCCACATGCCGTGGAGCAACTGGGCCCGTGAGCCACAACTACTGAGCCTGCGCGTCTGGAGCCTGTGCTCCGCAACAAGAGAGGCCGCGATAGTGAGCGGCCCGCGCACCGCAAAGAAGAGTGGCCCCCGCTCCCCACAACTGGAGAAAGCCCTCACACAGAATGGAAGACCCAACACAGCTAAAAATAAATCAATAAATCAATAAATTTATTAAAAAGAAAAATACTAATTGTAAAGTCTGCAGTGGGTATATAGGTGTTCAACTTTTTTCCAGATTTTACGTTTCTGGTTTTGTTTTTAAATTTTTTATTTATTATTTATTTATTACTTTTATTTTTGGCTGTGTTGGGTCTTCGTTTCTGCGCGAGGGCTTTCTCCAGTTGCGGCAAGTGGGGGCCACTCTTCTTCGCGGCGCGTGGGCCTCTCACTATCGCGGCCTGTCTTGTTGCGGAGCAGAGCCTCTAGACGCTCAGGCTCAGTAGTTGTGGCTCACGGGCCCAGTTGCTCCGCGGCATGTGGGATCTTCCCAGACCAGGGCTCAAACCCGTGTCCCCTGCATTGGCAGGCGGATTCTCAGCCACTGCACCACCAGGGAAGCCCCCCCACCCCGATAGTTTTAAAACCAGCCTCAGTCAGGCTTGCTTCAAGACTTACCCTGGCATCATGGACCACTGGATACTTTGGCTAGGTGTTAAACTCTCTTGTCCTGTGCCCGAGTCCCATCGTTGTGACTTAGTTGCCATCTAGGGCACTCTTGGCATGAGTCCTAGACATGAATCCAGCTCAATGGCTTGGGCCCTGCTCCCTGCTGGCTGACTGTCCTAATGCCCAGTGCCTCCTTTCTGCTTGGACTTCTGAGGGTCGCAGCCCCAGGACCCTCACTCTGTGTTCCCGGCTCTATTCAATGCCAACGGTATGTCTTTTGCTTGCTGTATGTCCCCTGCCCCAGTACCTCCTACTGGCTTTGACCTTCCTGTTTCAGGTCCTCTTATTGCGAACCTTTGTGTATAAGCCAGATCTGTTTGCCCTTCCTCCAAGGGGAGCTATTTCCCTGGTGTTTCCCTAGATGCTTATGATGAGACCCCTGCCAGAACTACACCAATCAGACCCTCCATGTACACGCTTGGGTCTGAACCCTTTCAGCGAGAGCAGGTTGGAGACCCATATATACATAAATATACAATGTGTACAAATCAAGTATTTTAAAGATTGTAAAGAATTCTTGTGAACGTATTAGGTTAGGGAAGTCAAGCAGGATCATCATATGATGGCATAATCAAGCACATGTATATAACATTTCCTATTTTTATATGATGCCATTTTAATAGATGTGCCCATCTTTTCAAAGTTCTAATCTGTGGCAGTGGGCAGTAGGGGGACGGGGTGGGTCACAGCAGGAAGAGGCATTCGCGGCCTTAGGCAGTTAAACCATTGCTCTCTCTTCAGAAGGGCTCAGCCAGCAGGATTCTGTGGGGTCTACCTCCTGGCACCCGGCTCCAATCGCCGGATTTTGGGTCTGGGGCAACCCAGATCTTTGTGCGAGTTTTCCGGAGAGTGCTTTCTCTTGGGAGCACGTCTGGGGACTGGCTTCTCTGCTTCCACCTTTGCTGGCGTGGCCAAAGGAACTGCTGCTGCAAAGAAAATCAGAACTGATCAGTCACTTATGCTGTACACAGTCTCCTGCCAGAATTTCCCTCTCTCATGTCTCTCCCACTTTCTGGCTGAAGACCTTTAATCTACTTGACATCCAGAACACAGCCTTGGCCCATCAGCTCCATGAGTCCCTAGAGAAGGGACACTGGCGGCAAAAGCAATTCCTGGAGCCTACGGCTGCAGCACATAAGGAAGTCTCTTCACCGTTTCCAGGGAAAACAGTAGAACCCCAAAGTCATTGCAATCATGAGCCTCTCCATCTCTCCTTTCCACAACAGAGAAAACATTTCTTGCAGTCTGTCACTTCTGAGGCTTTAATGGAAATGTCTTTCAAGTTTCGGAAAAAAATAGTCTATATAAATTGGTTAAGAACCCCTCCCACCTTGGCCACCCCTCTTGGGCCCCATTTATACTACCTGTTTCAGCCACACTGAACTCTAGCCCTCTGATACTTTTATGTAGATTAGAACAAGGCCAAATGCTGAATCGGAGGGATCAGGAGACTGAGAACCGTATTCTGGGCACCAAGTCTAGGCTCACATCAACCCAGCCTCCTGGGACACCATCTCCTCAGCCCTCCAGTCTCATTAGCACTTCAACACCCCTCTTGGTTCTTCCGGTCTTCCCATCAATATGGCACCACCCTCTCCGCTAGGAGTAAAAATCATTATAATCCTCTCTACACCATGAAAGGATGAGATAAAGGCTCAGCAGCAGCCCCCGTGAAACACATGGTCAACACTGTGAAGAGGTGTTACTAAGGCGATTTGGTCCGACTCAGAGAAGGAAAGAGACAACTCTGCCCTTAGCCTGATCAGGCCCACAGGAAGGAAGCACACTGGGGGCAGCCTTTGAGAGTGTGGCAATGCGAGAGAACCTTCTTTATGAGGGGACTCCCTGTTGCCGACCTTGAAAAAGCAAGGATGGGACATTTGTTTACTGGGGCTGTTACAGAGGGGATGTGACCAGAGGTTAGGCCACCCTGCTTGAGAATCAAAGCACCTTCTAGTCCGAAATGGCTTGAATGCTCCAATCGCCGGATTTTGGGTCTGGGGCAACCCAGATCTTTATGCGACATTTCCGGAGAGTGCTTTCTCTTGGGAGCACGTCGGGGGACTGGCTTCTCTGCTTCCACCTTTGCTGGCGTGGCCAAAGGAACATCCCCGTAGGCCCGGTAGCCACCAACCAGGCAGTATGTCTCCCCATGCCAGCCCAACTGCGTTTCTCCACACCCTCGGTAGAGGACATGGTAGTGACCAGGGGTAAGGGGAGAAACGGGAGCCACTGCTGCTGCAAAGAAAATCAGAACTGATCAGTCACTTCTGCTGTACACAGCCTCCTGCCAGAATTTCCCTCTCTCACGTCTCTCCCACTTTCTGGCTGAAGACCGTTAATCTACTTGACATCCAAAACACAGCTTTGGTCCATCACCTCTATGAGTCCCTAGAGAAGGGACACTGGCTGCAAAAGCAATTCCTAGAGCCTACGGCTGCAGCACATGAGGAAGTCTCTTCACCGTTTCCAGGGAAAACAGCAGAACCCGAAAGTCATTGCAATCATGAGCCTCTCCATCTCTCCCTTCCACACCAGAGAAAACATTTCTTGCAGTCTGTCACTTCTGAGGCTTTAATGGAAATGTCTTTCAAGTTTTGGGAAAAACTCATCTAATATAAATTGGTTAAGGACCCCTCCCACCTTGGCAGCCCCTCTTGGGCCCCATTTATACTGCCTGTTTCAACCACACTGAACACTAGCCCTCTGATACTTTTATGTAGATTAGAACAAGGCCAAATACTGAGGCAGAGTGATCAGGAGACTGAGACCCGCGTTCTGGGTACCAAGTCTAGGCTCACATCAACCCAGCCTCCTGGGACACCATCTCCTCAGCCCTCCAGTCTCATTAGCACTTCAACACCCCTCTTGGTTCTTCCGGTCTTCCCATCAATATGGCACCACCCTCTCCCCTAGTCCTCAGCAGCTCAGGATGGGATGTGTCTGAGGGCACCGATGTAGATGTCTACATGACAGCACAGAGGTGCCTGGGTTTGAAGGTGTGTTTCAAGAGTGGCCCTCTTCCTCCAACTGCTCCATTTACCATTTGCCAACAAAAATGCACTTGTCTTTGGCTAAGAGGCCATTCAGGAAAGGGTCTGAATGGAAGCATCCTGTAGCCCAAAGGGGAAACTAGATTTATAAAGATCAGGATCATCCTGCACACTTGTCCAGGGATGACCTTTCACTTGTCCTCAAAAGTGAGCACTGTGGGTCCCTGAAGATGTCCCAGGTCATTGGTATTACTTACAGCTGGGAACGCGCTCAGGTATACGTAGTGGGCAAGCCCCACAGGAACATGAGGCAGCCAGGTGAGGTGGTGTGTACACCATGGCTCCTCTAGAGATGCCCGGTCTCGGTGTTTCTGCCGCACTGCCCACCCACGGAACAGAGCTCAGGTTCGAGTAAAGGTAGAGGATCCGGTCACACATTCTCCCTCAGACAACCAAAGAGGTTGGAGAACTTCTGGTGGAGAACTGTCAGGGAAGTTTGTCTGAGGGCAGCACTTTGGCAGTTACGTTGCCATGGAAACTGTGAGAAGGCCTGTGAGGTCATCACTACCCAGTGAGGTCATAATAAGGAACCTGTGACTTGGGGGTCAGGCTTCAGGAGGAGGGGCAGTTTTGTGGAGGAGAGCAGGGGGAGGGCAGAGGTACTCTACCTGGCCCCTCACACCTGGGCCTCCCCACCCATGCCCTAGTCTAGCAGACATCCCAGGTGGGGCGTGCCGGTGGGCTGGCACAGCCCTAGGGGCCCCAGGAAGGCAAAGGAGACCCACATTCTGAGATTGGCTTGAGAGGCAAGATTAACGTAAGAGACAGCTAGGTTGTATGGCACTGACCCTAAGAGGCAGAGATTTGTGTGGACTGGGGAATCAGGGAAGGCTCCTTGGCAGTGGGCCTGAAGGACAAGTGAGATTTGGACCCATGGGGAAGAGAGGGAAGACATTCCAGTTTGGAAGAATAAAAGCAAAGACACATTCTCCTCGCCCTTGTCCTGCCCCAAATATAAATTCATAGAACCCTCACATTTTCACAACTGAGGACTGAAGAAAAGCAAGAGGTGAAGGGGCCTACCCAGTGTTACACAGGTAGTGGAGAGGTGTTCTGCTCAATGGTTAGGTTCATGTTGGGGCTCCGGATTTACAGCTGATAGGAATGTGAGGACAAGCTCATGCCATTTCAAACATTTCCAAGTGATACTGAGAGAGACGTTAAAGGTGCCAAATGAGGGTGCTGAATGACCTCACAAAGTGGGAATGGTGGGCCCATTTTCATATGAAATTCAAAACAAGTTCATGACCAAAGGACATAATACAAAATGACAACAAAATCATTACACTCCCCTCTCCCCTAGAAGTAAAAATCAGTATAATCCTCCCTCTCTCCACCATGAAAGGATGAGGTAAAGGCTCAGCAGCAGCCCCCGTGAAACACATGGTCACCACTGTGAAGAGGTGTTACTAAGACGATTTGGTCCGACTCAGAGAAGGAAAGAGACAACTCTGCCCTTAGCCTGATCAGGCCCACAGGAAGGAAGCACACTGGGGGCAGCCTTTGAGAGTGTGGCAATGCGAGAGAACCTTCTTTAGGAGGGGACTCCCTGTTGCCGACCTTGAAAAAGCAAGGATGGGACATTTGTTTACTGGGGCTGTTGCAGAGGGGATGTGCCCAGGAGGTAGAGACTGCTTGGACTACTATTTTAGAGGTTGGGCCCCCCTGGTTGAGGACCACAGCACCTTGTAATCCTAAACTGCTTGAATGAGCGGGTGCACGTTAGGACACACGAAGTCAGGCCTCATTGGAGCCGACTGCCTTTGGGAGTGGTAGAAGGTAAAATGGGAAGGGGAATGCTCTGGAGGAGGTTTGTCATGGCAGGTGGGCCAGCACGAGACCATCCAGATTCTCCAAGGCTCCAGAGATGACTTGGCTGGGAGCATCCCTCTGATGTGGTGCGGGGAATCCTACCTTAACAGGACCTGGCTGGGCATCTGCGGGAGGCAGAATAAATGGTTTATTAACTTAAGAGAGCGAGAGACTCACCTGAGGGGTTGCACAAAACCACTTCAAAAGACTTGTACCTGGATTCTTGAGCCAACCCTCAGAAAACTTATCTAGATCTGGAGTAGGGCTCTGGAAGCTGCACTTTTAATAAGCTTCCTGGGCAGTCCCACCACAGTGGTCCATGGAGAGACTGACCAAATTACTGTGTATTCTCCGTTGCTTTTGGGAGTCAAAGTGGGCAATGTGAAAAACTGCAGCAGCCATACGTATATACAGGGAATATTCAAGGCAAACAGAGGGGTAGAGTTATTCTATGCATGAATCAGATTTGAGAAAAGCTAGCCTGGTGGTTAAAGAACACAACCCTGGGAGAGACAGACAGACCAGATTCTGTCCTACTTACTTGTGTGATTTTGACCAAGTTCTTTTATCCTTCTGACTGTTTCTTCATATGGAAAAGAGCTATGGCTGTACATTTAGCACAATATTCTCTTTTGGCAAAGGCTGCTCTGGGTCCATTTGTGTTCTCTGCAACTTAATCTTTTCCGGTGTGCAAGCATTTTTAAGTTGTTTGGTGAAGTATTACATTTGACTTTCAACTGTTCATTACTTTGGGCAAAGCTTATATAATGCTGCAGAGACTAGAACCTATGCAGAGATAGTGAGAGGATGTGATAAGCTTATTCTGCCGGTTTATCAAAAAGTTTAACCTTTTCTCCTCTTCCTCCGCCTGCCACCAAGAGATGAGAAAGAAGGCAGAGCCTGGAAATGCACACCAAGCAATACTTCTGTGTCAGTTTGCCTTTTATTCCTCTGCCAGTACTTCCCAGAGAGATTTCACCAAAAGTGCCTAAGCTTGCCATGGCCATTGTTGTGAAGAACATTTCTCTCTATTGCTAGTCACATCCCCTTTTCCTTCTCCTGGGCGCTTAATGGATGTTTGGGGGCAGGAAATAAAATTTAAACTAAAACATCAAAAAAAAAAAAAAGAAGAAAGATGAGCTCAAGTAGGCGTTATTGTGGTCCAGATAAGGTTTGGTTTATTAATTCCCTCGATTTGCATTTATCCCCCTTTGTGCCAGGCATGGGGGGAGAGAGAGAAATGTCTTCAAAGAGTCTGTGGTTGTATGGGGGAGGGAGCTGTGGAAATCTGTCATTTAGAAACAGCATGGAAGTGCTAGGGAAAAATTGTTTTGTTCATTTATCTCTCACTCATCCGTTCACCCAGAGCAACTACAAAGGGTTTCACGCGGAGGAACTGGATGCCCTGAACTTGACATTCTCCTGGGGGAAACAACAATGTAAAGCACCAGCAGTGGTAAGTCACCAGTAGTGATTTCAAGCCAGAAGGAACCACTCACCAATGGAGAGAGGCACAGGGTGAGCAGTGACTTGCAGAAAGGAGGGGTTATTTATTCATTCCAACTGCTGAGTTCAAGTTCATCTGGGTGGTTGTGTGGTTCGTGCTTACTGCATCTGTTTTTGGAACGTGGCTCCACCCTCCAAGAAGGGTGAGGATGATCACCCTTCTTTCCTCCTGCTGTGCCCCAGGGTCACCCAGCGAGTGTCTGCAGGGATGATCTGCTCTGTACTGGCTTTTCAGTCCCACTCCCGGGAAAAGAGAGACGAAGCTGTGTCTCCACCGCAGCTTGGCCTGATTCAGTCACTGGGTGAAAAGGTGGGAAGAAGGTCAAGTTCATGAGAACTGATACACTGCAGAGTCATTTAGTCCTGAAGTACCAGTTCTGGTTGCTGGTGAGTTGCTAAATCCAGGGACCTGAATGTAATTCCTCCAGAGCCACTGAGACATCACTTCCAGGACCATGGCGGGCTGTAGGGGTGCTGACTTTTCTCAGTGCTAAGGAGCAGCCATCTTCTACTGAGAGAGGACTCTGTGTCAGCAGGAGCAGAACCACACCAGGCACCGAAGGAGGTTCTGCATCCCAGCATCTCCCAACACAGTGATAGATAAACGGGTAGAAGATGCGACAGGGCAGTCACAATAGAACAGAAGCTTATCCCCAATAAATATGGAAAGATGTTCAACTTCACTACCTAACAAAGAAATTCAAGTTAGAAATCTATTTCTTTTTTGCTCATCTCATTGGTAGAAAGTTTTAAGAATGCACAAAATTTGCTGCTAAGGATGTAAGGAAAAGGCTGTTTTCGTCTGTTGCTGCTGATGGGGATGGAAATTGGTGCGAACCTTCTGCAGGGTAATTTGGCAATTTGTGTATCAACAGCCTTAAAATGTTCATACACTTTGAGCCAGTAGTTTTGCTTTTAGCATCTTATCCTAAGGTGAAAGTCAAATTTATGTACAAGACTTATGTTCAAGAATATTCATCTCAGCCAGTAGTGTAATAGAAAAAATATTAGAAGCTACCTAAAAATCCCACAATACGGGGTTGGTTAAATAACGGATGGCCCAACTTAAGAATGGAAAATAAAGACGCAGACGTAGAAAATGGACTTGAGGACACGGGGAAGGGGAAGGGGAAGCTGGGACGAAGTGAGAGAGTGGCATGGACTTATATATACTACCAAATGTAAAATAGCTAGCTAGTGGGAAGCAGCCGCGTAGCACAGGGAGATCAGCTCGGTGCTTTGTGACCACCTAGAGGGGTGGGATAGGGAGGGTGGGAGGGAGACGCAAGAGGGAGGAGATATGGGGATATATGTGTATGTAGAGCTGATTCACTTTGTTATAAGGCAGAAACTAACACACCATTGTAAAGCAATTATACTCCAATAAAGATTTTTTTTAAAAAAGGATGGAAAACAGTTCATTCATTAAAAATGATTTTCTACAAGAATATTTAATGGTGGGAAGATGTAGTGTAAAAGCAGGGTACAAAATACTAGATGGAGTATTTCATTTTGTTAAAATTTAATAATATAAGTGTAGAAAACGTGATTAAGAGAACAGTACTGATTTGACAACGGGACATTTTTTTCTTTAAATTTTTCTGTATTTGGTGTTATAAAGCATCATATATCCTCTCTGAGTCTCAGTTTATGTTCTGTGAAGTGGGACTCATCACATCTACACTGCAGTGCGCTCGGGCAGAGCAGCACAATATTTGAAAGTGCCCTTGACAATGACCAGCCCATTGTAATACTCCAGGACTGGTTATAATATCATTGCCAATGACACACCCATAGTCCGGATATTATCCGTAACGATTACTAAGGTTGTTTATCTCCCTCCACTTTTACTAAGACAAAAAAAGGATTAATTGAAGACTCTTAAGTCATTTTTACTGAGGTTCTTTGGTTTTTTTTTTTTTTTTTTCAAAATACTAATTGTAGGGCTTCCCTGGTGGCCCAGTGGTTGAGAATCTGCCTGCTAATGCACGGGACACGGGTTCGAGCCCTGCTCTGGGAAGATCCCACATGCCGTGGAGCAACTGGGCCCGTGAGCCACAACTACTGAGCCTGCGCGTCTGGAGCCTGTGCTCCGCAACAAGAGAGGCCGCGATAGTGAGCGGCCCGCGCACCGCAAAGAAGAGTGGCCCCCGCTCCCCACAACTGGAGAAAGCCCTCACACAGAATGGAAGACCCAACACAGCTAAAAATAAATCAATAAATCAATAAATTTATTAAAAAGAAAAATACTAATTGTAAAGTCTGCAGTGGGTATATAGGTGTTCAACTTTTTTCCAGATTTTACGTTTCTGGTTTTGTTTTTAAATTTTTTATTTATTATTTATTTATTACTTTTATTTTTGGCTGTGTTGGGTCTTCGTTTCTGCGCGAGGGCTTTCTCCAGTTGCGGCAAGTGGGGGCCACTCTTCTTCGCGGCGCGTGGGCCTCTCACTATCGCGGCCTGTCTTGTTGCGGAGCAGAGCCTCTAGACGCTCAGGCTCAGTAGTTGTGGCTCACGGGCCCAGTTGCTCCGCGGCATGTGGGATCTTCCCAGACCAGGGCTCAAACCCGTGTCCCCTGCATTGGCAGGCGGATTCTCAGCCACTGCACCACCAGGGAAGCCCCCCCACCCCGATAGTTTTAAAACCAGCCTCAGTCAGGCTTGCTTCAAGACTTACCCTGGCATCATGGACCACTGGATACTTTGGCTAGGTGTTAAACTCTCTTGTCCTGTGCCCGAGTCCCATCGTTGTGACTTAGTTGCCATCTAGGGCACTCTTGGCATGAGTCCTAGACATGAATCCAGCTCAATGGCTTGGGCCCTGCTCCCTGCTGGCTGACTGTCCTAATGCCCAGTGCCTCCTTTCTGCTTGGACTTCTGAGGGTCGCAGCCCCAGGACCCTCACTCTGTGTTCCCGGCTCTATTCAATGCCAACGGTATGTCTTTTGCTTGCTGTATGTCCCCTGCCCCAGTACCTCCTACTGGCTTTGACCTTCCTGTTTCAGGTCCTCTTATTGCGAACCTTTGTGTATAAGCCAGATCTGTTTGCCCTTCCTCCAAGGGGAGCTATTTCCCTGGTGTTTCCCTAGATGCTTATGATGAGACCCCTGCCAGAACTACACCAATCAGACCCTCCATGTACACGCTTGGGTCTGAACCCTTTCAGCGAGAGCAGGTTGGAGACCCATATATACATAAATATACAATGTGTAGAAATCAAGTATTTTAAAGATTGTAAAGAATTCTTGTGAACGTATTAGGTTAGGGAAGTCAAGCAGGATCATCATATGATGGCATAATCAAGCACATGTATATAACATTTCCTATTTTTATATGATGCCATTTTAATAGATGTGCCCATCTTTTCAAAGTTCTAATCTGTGGCAGTGGGCAGTAGGGGGACGGGGTGGGTCACAGCAGGAAGAGGCATTCGCGGCCTTAGGCAGTTAAACCATTGCTCTCTCTTCAGAAGGGCTCAGCCAGCAGGATTCTGTGGGGTCTACCTCCTGGCACCCGGCTCCAATCGCCGGATTTTGGGTCTGGGGCAACCCAGATCTTTGTGCGAGTTTTCCGGAGAGTGCTTTCTCTTGGGAGCACGTCTGGGGACTGGCTTCTCTGCTTCCACCTTTGCTGGCGTGGCCAAAGGAACTGCTGCTGCAAAGAAAATCAGAACTGATCAGTCACTTATGCTGTACACAGTCTCCTGCCAGAATTTCCCTCTCTCATGTCTCTCCCACTTTCTGGCTGAAGACCTTTAATCTACTTGACATCCAGAACACAGCCTTGGCCCATCAGCTCCATGAGTCCCTAGAGAAGGGACACTGGCGGCAAAAGCAATTCCTGGAGCCTACGGCTGCAGCACATAAGGAAGTCTCTTCACCGTTTCCAGGGAAAACAGTAGAACCCCAAAGTCATTGCAATCATGAGCCTCTCCATCTCTCCTTTCCACAACAGAGAAAACATTTCTTGCAGTCTGTCACTTCTGAGGCTTTAATGGAAATGTCTTTCAAGTTTCGGAAAAAAATAGTCTATATAAATTGGTTAAGAACCCCTCCCACCTTGGCCACCCCTCTTGGGCCCCATTTATACTACCTGTTTCAGCCACACTGAACTCTAGCCCTCTGATACTTTTATGTAGATTAGAACAAGGCCAAATGCTGAATCGGAGGGATCAGGAGACTGAGAACCGTATTCTGGGCACCAAGTCTAGGCTCACATCAACCCAGCCTCCTGGGACACCATCTCCTCAGCCCTCCAGTCTCATTAGCACTTCAACACCCCTCTTGGTTCTTCCGGTCTTCCCATCAATATGGCACCACCCTCTCCGCTAGGAGTAAAAATCATTATAATCCTCTCTACACCATGAAAGGATGAGATAAAGGCTCAGCAGCAGCCCCCGTGAAACACATGGTCAACACTGTGAAGAGGTGTTACTAAGGCGATTTGGTCCGACTCAGAGAAGGAAAGAGACAACTCTGCCCTTAGCCTGATCAGGCCCACAGGAAGGAAGCACACTGGGGGCAGCCTTTGAGAGTGTGGCAATGCGAGAGAACCTTCTTTATGAGGGGACTCCCTGTTGCCGACCTTGAAAAAGCAAGGATGGGACATTTGTTTACTGGGGCTGTTACAGAGGGGATGTGACCAGAGGTTAGGCCACCCTGCTTGAGAATCAAAGCACCTTCTAGTCCGAAATGGCTTGAATGCTCCAATCGCCGGATTTTGGGTCTGGGGCAACCCAGATCTTTATGCGACATTTCCGGAGAGTGCTTTCTCTTGGGAGCACGTCGGGGGACTGGCTTCTCTGCTTCCACCTTTGCTGGCGTGGCCAAAGGAACATCCCCGTAGGCCCGGTAGCCACCAACCAGGCAGTATGTCTCCCCATGCCAGCCCAACTGCGTTTCTCCACACCCTCGGTAGAGGACATGGTAGTGACCAGGGGTAAGGGGAGAAACGGGAGCCACTGCTGCTGCAAAGAAAATCAGAACTGATCAGTCACTTCTGCTGTACACAGCCTCCTGCCAGAATTTCCCTCTCTCACGTCTCTCCCACTTTCTGGCTGAAGACCGTTAATCTACTTGACATCCAAAACACAGCTTTGGTCCATCACCTCTATGAGTCCCTAGAGAAGGGACACTGGCTGCAAAAGCAATTCCTAGAGCCTACGGCTGCAGCACATGAGGAAGTCTCTTCACCGTTTCCAGGGAAAACAGCAGAACCCGAAAGTCATTGCAATCATGAGCCTCTCCATCTCTCCCTTCCACACCAGAGAAAACATTTCTTGCAGTCTGTCACTTCTGAGGCTTTAATGGAAATGTCTTTCAAGTTTTGGGAAAAACTCATCTAATATAAATTGGTTAAGGACCCCTCCCACCTTGGCAGCCCCTCTTGGGCCCCATTTATACTGCCTGTTTCAACCACACTGAACACTAGCCCTCTGATACTTTTATGTAGATTAGAACAAGGCCAAATACTGAGGCAGAGTGATCAGGAGACTGAGACCCGCGTTCTGGGTACCAAGTCTAGGCTCACATCAACCCAGCCTCCTGGGACACCATCTCCTCAGCCCTCCAGTCTCATTAGCACTTCAACACCCCTCTTGGTTCTTCCGGTCTTCCCATCAATATGGCACCACCCTCTCCCCTAGTCCTCAGCAGCTCAGGATGGGATGTGTCTGAGGGCACCGATGTAGATGTCTACATGACAGCACAGAGGTGCCTGGGTTTGAAGGTGTGTTTCAAGAGTGGCCCTCTTCCTCCAACTGCTCCATTTACCATTTGCCAACAAAAATGCACTTGTCTTTGGCTAAGAGGCCATTCAGGAAAGGGTCTGAATGGAAGCATCCTGTAGCCCAAAGGGGAAACTAGATTTATAAAGATCAGGATCATCCTGCACACTTGTCCAGGGATGACCTTTCACTTGTCCTCAAAAGTGAGCACTGTGGGTCCCTGAAGATGTCCCAGGTCATTGGTATTACTTACAGCTGGGAACGCGCTCAGGTATACGTAGTGGGCAAGCCCCACAGGAACATGAGGCAGCCAGGTGAGGTGGTGTGTACACCATGGCTCCTCTAGAGATGCCCGGTCTCGGTGTTTCTGCCGCACTGCCCACCCACGGAACAGAGCTCAGGTTCGAGTAAAGGTAGAGGATCCGGTCACACATTCTCCCTCAGACAACCAAAGAGGTTGGAGAACTTCTGGTGGAGAACTGTCAGGGAAGTTTGTCTGAGGGCAGCACTTTGGCAGTTACGTTGCCATGGAAACTGTGAGAAGGCCTGTGAGGTCATCACTACCCAGTGAGGTCATAATAAGGAACCTGTGACTTGGGGGTCAGGCTTCAGGAGGAGGGGCAGTTTTGTGGAGGAGAGCAGGGGGAGGGCAGAGGTACTCTGCCTGGCCCCTCACACCTGGGCCTCCCCACCCATGCCCTAGTCTAGCAGACATCCCAGGTGGGGCGTGCCGGTGGGCTGGCACAGCCCTAGGGGCCCCAGGAAGGCAAAGGAGACCCACATTCTGAGATTGGCTTGAGAGGCAAGATTAACGTAAGAGACAGCTAGGTTGTATGGCACTGACCCTAAGAGGCAGAGATTTGTGTGGACTGGGGAATCAGGGAAGGCTCCTTGGCAGTGGGCCTGAAGGACAAGTGAGATTTGGACCCATGGGGAAGAGAGGGAAGACATTCCAGTTTGGAAGAATAAAAGCAAAGACACATTCTCCTCGCCCTTGTCCTGCCCCAAATATAAATTCATAGAACCCTCACATTTTCACAACTGAGGACTGAAGAAAAGCAAGAGGTGAAGGGGCCTACCCAGTGTTACACAGGTAGTGGAGAGGTGTTCTGCTCAATGGTTAGGTTCATGTTGGGGCTCCGGATTTACAGCTGATAGGAATGTGAGGACAAGCTCATGCCATTTCAAACATTTCCAAGTGATACTGAGAGAGACGTTAAAGGTGCAAAATGAGGGTGCTGAATGACCTCACAAAGTGGGAATGGTGGGCCCATTTTCATATGAAATTCAAAACAAGTTCATGACCAAAGGACATAATACAAAATGACAACAAAATCATTACACTCCCCTCTCCCCTAGAAGTAAAAATCAGTATAATCCTCCCTCTCTCCACCATGAAAGGATGAGGTAAAGGCTCAGCAGCAGCCCCCGTGAAACACATGGTCACCACTGTGAAGAGGTGTTACTAAGACGATTTGGTCCGACTCAGAGAAGGAAAGAGACAACTCTGCCCTTAGCCTGATCAGGCCCACAGGAAGGAAGCACACTGGGGGCAGCCTTTGAGAGTGTGGCAATGCGAGAGAACCTTCTTTAGGAGGGGACTCCCTGTTGCCGACCTTGAAAAAGCAAGGATGGGACATTTGTTTACTGGGGCTGTTGCAGAGGGGATGTGCCCAGGAGGTAGAGACTGCTTGGACTACTATTTTAGAGGTTGGGCCCCCCTGGTTGAGGACCACAGCACCTTGTAATCCTAAACTGCTTGAATGAGCGGGTGCACGTTAGGACACACGAAGTCAGGCCTCATTGGAGCCGACTGCCTTTGGGAGTGGTAGAAGGTAAAATGGGAAGGGGAATGCTCTGGAGGAGGTTTGTCATGGCAGGTGGGCCAGCACGAGACCATCCAGATTCTCCAAGGCTCCAGAGATGACTTGGCTGGGAGCATCCCTCTGATGTGGTGCGGGGAATCCTACCTTAACAGGACCTGGCTGGGCATCTGCGGGAGGCAGAATAAATGGTTTATTAACTTAAGAGAGCGAGAGACTCACCTGAGGGGTTGCACAAAACCACTTCAAAAGACTTGTACCTGGTTTCTTGAGCCAACCCTCAGAAAACTTATCTAGATCTGGAGTAGGGCTCTGGAAGCTGCACTTTTAATAAGCTTCCTGGGCAGTCCCACCACAGTGGTCCATGGAGAGACTGACCAAATTACTGTGTATTCTCCGTTGCTTTTGGGAGTCAAAGTGGGCAATGTGAAAAACTGCAGCAGCCATACGTATATACAGGGAATATTCAAGGCAAACAGAGGGGTAGAGTTATTCTATGCATGAATCAGATTTGAGAAAAGCTAGCCTGGTGGTTAAAGAACACAACCCTGGGAGAGACAGACAGACCAGATTCTGTCCTACTTACTTGTGTGATTTTGACCAAGTTCTTTTATCCTTCTGACTGTTTCTTCATATGGAAAAGAGCTATGGCTGTACATTTAGCACAATATTCTCTTTTGGCAAAGGCTGCTCTGGGTCCATTTGTGTTCTCTGCAACTTAATCTTTTCCGGTGTGCAAGCATTTTTAAGTTGTTTGGTGAAGTATTACATTTGACTTTCAACTGTTCATTACTTTGGGCAAAGCTTATATAATGCTGCAGAGACTAGAACCTATGCAGAGATAGTGAGAGGATGTGATAAGCTTATTCTGCCGGTTTATCAAAAAGTTTAACCTTTTCTCCTCTTCCTCCGCCTGCCACCAAGAGATGAGAAAGAAGGCAGAGCCTGGAAATGCACACCAAGCAATACTTCTGTGTCAGTTTGCCTTTTATTCCTCTGCCAGTACTTCCCAGAGAGATTTCACCAAAAGTGCCTAAGCTTGCCATGGCCATTGTTGTGAAGAACATTTCTCTCTATTGCTAGTCACATCCCCTTTTCCTTCTCCTGGGCGCTTAATGGATGTTTGGGGGCAGGAAATAAAATTTAAACTAAAACATCAAAAAAAAAAAAAAGAAGAAAGATGAGCTCAAGTAGGCGTTATTGTGGTCCAGATAAGGTTTGGTTTATTAATTCCCTCGATTTGCATTTATCCCCCTTTGTGCCAGGCATGGGGGGAGAGAGAGAAATGTCTTCAAAGAGTCTGTGGTTGTATGGGGGAGGGAGCTGTGGAAATCTGTCATTTAGAAACAGCATGGAAGTGCTAGGGAAAAATTGTTTTGTTCATTTATCTCTCACTCATCCGTTCACCCAGAGCAACTACAAAGGGTTTCACGCGGAGGAACTGGATGCCCTGAACTTGACATTCTCCTGGGGGAAACAACAATGTAAAGCACCAGCAGTGGTAAGTCACCAGTAGTGATTTCAAGCCAGAAGGAACCACTCACCAATGGAGAGAGGCACAGGGTGAGCAGTGACTTGCAGAAAGGAGGGGTTATTTATTCATTCCAACTGCTGAGTTCAAGTTCATCTGGGTGGTTGTGTGGTTCGTGCTTACTGCATCTGTTTTTGGAACGTGGCTCCACCCTCCAAGAAGGGTGAGGATGATCACCCTTCTTTCCTCCTGCTGTGCCCCAGGGTCACCCAGCGAGTGTCTGCAGGGATGATCTGCTCTGTACTGGCTTTTCAGTCCCACTCCCGGGAAAAGAGAGACGAAGCTGTGTCTCCACCGCAGCTTGGCCTGATTCAGTCACTGGGTGAAAAGGTGGGAAGAAGGTCAAGTTCATGAGAACTGATACACTGCAGAGTCATTTAGTCCTGAAGTACCAGTTCTGGTTGCTGGTGAGTTGCTAAATCCAGGGACCTGAATGTAATTCCTCCAGAGCCACTGAGACATCACTTCCAGGACCATGGCGGGCTGTAGGGGTGCTGACTTTTCTCAGTGCTAAGGAGCAGCCATCTTCTACTGAGAGAGGACTCTGTGTCAGCAGGAGCAGAACCACACCAGGCACCGAAGGAGGTTCTGCATCCCAGCATCTCCCAACACAGTGATAGATAAACGGGTAGAAGATGCGACAGGGCAGTCACAATAGAACAGAAGCTTATCCCCAATAAATATGGAAAGATGTTCAACTTCACTACCTAACAAAGAAATTCAAGTTATAAATCTATTTCTTTTTTGCTCATCTCATTGGTAGAAAGTTTTAAGAATGCACAAAATTTGCTGCTAAGGATGTAAGGAAAAGGCTGTTTTCGTCTGTTGCTGCTGATGGGGATGGAAATTGGTGCGAACCTTCTGCAGGGTAATTTGGCAATTTGTGTATCAACAGCCTTAAAATGTTCATACACTTTGAGCCAGTAGTTTTGCTTTTAGCATCTTATCCTAAGGTGAAAGTCAAATTTATGTACAAGACTTATGTTCAAGAATATTCAGATCAGCCAGTAGTGTAATAGAAAAAATATTAGAAGCTACCTAAAAATCCCACAATACGGGGTTGGTTAAATAACGGATGGCCCAACTTAAGAATGGAAAATAAAGACGCAGACGTAGAAAATGGACTTGAGGACACGGGGAAGGGGAACGGGAAGCTGGGACGAAGTGAGAGAGTGGCATGGACTTATATATACTACCAAATGTAAAATAGCTAGCTAGTGGGAATCAGCCGCGTAGCACAGGGAAATCAGCTCGGTGCTTTGTGACCACCTAGAGGGGTGGGATAGGGAGGGTGGGAGGGAGACGCAAGAGGGAGGAGATATGGGGATATATGTGTATGTAGAGCTGATTCACTTTGTTATAAAGCAGAAACTAACACACCATTGTAAAGCAATTATACTCCAATAAAGATGTTTTTTTTAAAAAAGGATGGAAAACAGTTCATTCATTAAAAATGATTTTCTACAAGAATATTTAATGGTGGGAAGATGTAGTGTAAAAGCAGGGTACAAAATACTAGATGGAGTATTTCATTTTGTTAAAATTTAATAATACAAGTGTAGAAAACGTGATTAAGAGAACAGTACTGATTTGACAACGGGACATTTTTTTCTTTAAATTTTTCTGTATTTGGTGTTATAAAGCATCATATATCCTCTCTGAGTCTCAGTTTATGTTCTGTGAAGTGGGACTCATCACATCTACACTGCAGTGCGCTCGGGCAGAGCAGCACAATATTTGAAAGTGCCCTTGACAATGACCAGCCCATTGTAATACTCCAGGACTGGTTATAATATCATTGCCAATGACACACCCATAGTCCGGATATTATCCGTAACGATTACTAAGGTTGTTTATCTCCCTCCACTTTTACTAAGACAAAAAAAGGATTAATTGAAGACTCAAGTCATTTTTACTGAGGTTCTGTTTTTTTTTTTTTTTTTCAAAATACTAATTGTAGGGCTTCCCTGGTGGCCCAGTGGTTGAGAATCTGCCTGCTAATGCACGGGACACGGGTTCGAGCCCTGCTCTGGGAAGATCCCACATGCCGTGGAGCAACTGGGCCCGTGAACCACAACTACTGAGCCTGCGCGTCTGGAGCCTGTGCTCCGCAACAAGAGAGGCCGCGATAGTGAGCGGCCCGCACACCGCAATGAAGAGTGGCCCCCGCACCCCACAAGTGTAGAAAGCCCTCACACAGAAAGGAAGACCCAACACAGCTAAAAATAAATCAATAAATCAATAAATTTATTAAAAAGAAAAATACTAATTGTAAAGTCTGCAGTGGGTATATAGGAGTTCAACTTTTTTCCAGATTTTACGTTTCTGGTTTTGTTTTTAAATTTTTCATTTATTATTTATTTATTACTTTTATTTTTGGCTGTGTTGGGTCTTCGTTTCTGCGCGAGGGCTTTCTCCAGTTGCGGCAAGTGGGGGCCACTCTTCTTCGCGGCGCGTGGGCCTCTCACTATCGTGGCCTGTCTTGTTGCGGAGCAGAGCCTCTACATGCTCAGGCTCAGTAGTTGTGGCTCACGGGCCCAGTTGCTCCGCGGCATGTGGGATCTTCCCAGACCAGGGCTCAAACCCGTGTCCCCTGCATTGGCAGGCGGATTCTCAGCCACTGCACCACCAGGGAAGCCCCCCCACCCCGATATTTTAAAACCAGCCTCAGTCATGCTTGCTTCAAGACTTACCCTGGCATCATGGACCACTGGATACTTTGGCTAGGTGTTAAACTCTCTTGTTCTGTGCCCGAGTCCCATCGTTGTGACTTAGTTGCCATCTAGGGCACTCTTGGCATGAGTCCTAGACATGAATCCAGCTCAATGGCTTGGGCCCTGCTCCCTGCTGGCTGACTGTCCTAATGCCCAGTGCCTCCTTTCTGCTTGGACTTCTGAGGGCCGCAGCCCCAGGACCCTCACTCTGTGTTCCCGGCTCTATTCAATGCCAACGGTATGTCTTTTGCTTGCTGTATGTCCCCTGCCCCAGTACCTCCTACTGGCTTTGACCTTCCTGTTTCAGGTCCTCTTATTGCGAACCTTTGTGTATAAGCCAGATCTGTTTGCCCTTCCTCCAAGGGGAGCTATTTCCCTGGTGTTTCCCTAGATGCTTATGATGAGACCCCTGCCAGAACTACACCAATCAGTCCCTCCATGTACACGCTTGTGTCTGAACCCTTTCAGCGAGAGCAGGTTGGAGACCCATATATACATAAATATACAATGTGTACAAATCAAGTATTTTAAAGATTGTAAAGAATTCTTGTGAACGTATTAGGTTAGGGAAGTCAAGCAGGATCATCATATGATGGCATAATCAAGCACATGTATATAACATTTCCTATTTTTATATGATGCCATTTTAATAGATGTGCCCATCTTTTCAAAGTTCTAATCTGTGGCAGTGGGCAGTAGGGGGACGGGGTGGGTCACAGCAGGAAGAGGCATTCGCGGCCTTAGGCAGTTAAACCATTGCTCTCTCTTCAGAAGGGCTCAGCCAGCAGGATTCTGTGGGGTCTACCTCCTGGCACCGGGTTCCAATCGCCGGGTTTTGGGTCTGGGGCAACCCAGATCTTTGTGCGAGTTTTCCGGAGAGTGCTTTCTCTTGGGAGCACGTCTGGGGACTGGCTTCTCTGCTTCCACCTTTGCTGGCGTGGCCAAAGGAACTGCTGCTGCAAAGAAAATCAGAACTGATCAGTCACTTCTGCTGTACACAGTCTCCTGCCAGAATTTCCCTCTCTCATGTCTCTCCCACTTTCTGGCTGAAGAACTTTAATCTACTTGACATCCAGAACACAGCCTTGGCCCATCACCTCCATGAGTCCCTAGAGAAGGGACACTGCCTGCAAAAGCAATTCCTAGAAACTACGGCTGCAGCACATGTGGAAGTCTCTTCACCGTATCCAGGGAAAACAGTAGAACCCGAAAGTCATTGCAATCATGAGCCTCTCCATCTCTCCTTTCCACAACAGAGAAAACATTTCTTGCAGTTTGTCACTTCTGAGTCTTTAATGGAAATGTCTTTCAAGTTTCCGAAAAAAATAGTCTAATATAAATTGTTTAAGAACCCCTCCCATCTTGGCAACCCCTCTTGGGCCCCATTTATACTGCCTGTTTCAACCACACTGAACTCTAGCCCTCTGATACTTTTATGTAGATTAGAACAAGGCCAAATGCTGAGGCGGAGGGATCAGGAGACTGAGAACCGTATTCTGGGCACCAAGTCTAGGCTCACATCAACCCAGCCTCCTGGGACACCATCTCCTCAGCCCTCCAGTCTCATTAGCACTTCAACACCCCTCTTGGTTCTTCCGGTCTTCCCATCAATATGGCACCACCCTCTCCGCTAGGAGTAAAAATCATTATAATCCTCTCTACACCATGAAAGGATGAGATAAAGGCTCAGCAGCAGCCCCCGTGAAACACATGGTCAACACTGTGAAGAGGTGTTACTAAGGCGATTTGGTCCGACTCAGAGAAGGAAAGAGACAACTCTGCCCTTAGCCTGATCAGGCCCACAGGAAGGAAGCACACTGGGGGCAGCCTTTGAGAGTGTGGCAATGCGAGAGAACCTTCTTTAGGAGGGGACTCCCTGTTGCCGACCTTGAAAAAGCAAGGATGGGACATTTGTTTACTGGGGCTGTTACAGAGGGGATGTGACCAGAGGTTAGGCCACCCTGCTTGAGAATCAAAGCACCTTCTAGTCCGAAATGGCTTGAATGCTCCAATCGCCGGATTTTGGGTCTGGGGCAACCCAGATCTTTATGCGACATTTCCGGAGAGTGCTTTCTCTTGGGAGCACGTCGGGGGACTGGCTTCTCTGCTTCCACCTTTGCTGGCGTGGCCAAAGGAACATCCCCGTAGGCCCGGTAGCCACCAACCAGGCAGTATGTCTCCCCATGCCAGCCCAACTGCGTTTCTCCACACCCTCGGTAGAGGACATGGTAGTGACCAGGGGTAAGGGGAGAAACGGGAGCCACTGCTGCTGCAAAGAAAATCAGAACTGATCAGTCACTTCTGCTGTACACAGCCTCCTGCCAGAATTTCCCTCTCTCACGTCTCTCCCACTTTCTGGCTGAAGACCGTTAATCTACTTGACATCCAAAACACAGCTTTGGTCCATCACCTCTATGAGTCCCTAGAGAAGGGACACTGGCTGCAAAAGCAATTCCTAGAGCCTACGGCTGCAGCACATGAGGAAGTCTCTTCACCGTTTCCAGGGAAAACAGCAGAACCCGAAAGTCATTGCAATCATGAGCCTCTCCATCTCTCCCTTCCACACCAGAGAAAACATTTCTTGCAGTCTGTCACTTCTGAGGCTTTAATGGAAATGTCTTTCAAGTTTTGGGAAAAACTCATCTAATATAAATTGGTTAAGGACCCCTCCCACCTTGGCAGCCCCTCTTGGGCCCCATTTATACTGCCTGTTTCAACCACACTGAACACTAGCCCTCTGATACTTTTATGTAGATTAGAACAAGGCCAAATACTGAGGCAGAGTGATCAGGAGACTGAGACCCGCGTTCTGGGTACCAAGTCTAGGCTCACATCAACCCAGCCTCCTGGGACACCATCTCCTCAGCCCTCCAGTCTCATTAGCACTTCAACACCCCTCTTGGTTCTTCCGGTCTTCCCATCAATATGGCACCACCCTCTCCCCTAGTCCTCAGCAGCTCAGGATGGGATGTGTCTGAGGGCACCGATGTAGATGTCTACATGACAGCACAGAGGTGCCTGGGTTTGAAGGTGTGTTTCAAGAGTGGCCCTCTTCCTCCAACTGCTCCATTTACCATTTGCCAACAAAAATGCACTTGTCTTTGGCTAAGAGGCCATTCAGGAAAGGGTCTGAATGGAAGCATCCTGTAGCCCAAAGGGGAAACTAGATTTATAAAGATCAGGATCATCCTGCACACTTGTCCAGGGATGACCTTTCACTTGTCCTCAAAAGTGAGCACTGTGGGTCCCTGAAGATGTCCCAGGTCATTGGTATTACTTACAGCTGGGAACGCGCTCAGGTATACGTAGTGGGCAAGCCCCACAGGAACATGAGGCAGCCAGGTGAGGTGGTGTGTACACCATGGCTCCTCTAGAGATGCCCGGTCTCGGTGTTTCTGCCGCACTGCCCACCCACGGAACAGAGCTCAGGTTCGAGTAAAGGTAGAGGATCCGGTCACACATTCTCCCTCAGACAACCAAAGAGGTTGGAGAACTTCTGGTGGAGAACTGTCAGGGAAGTTTGTCTGAGGGCAGCACTTTGGCAGTTACGTTGCCATGGAAACTGTGAGAAGGCCTGTGAGGTCATCACTACCCAGTGAGGTCATAATAAGGAACCTGTGACTTGGGGGTCAGGCTTCAGGAGGAGGGGCAGTTTTGTGGAGGAGAGCAGGGGGAGGGCAGAGGTACTCTGCCTGGCCCCTCACACCTGGGCCTCCCCACCCATGCCCTAGTCTAGCAGACATCCCAGGTGGGGCGTGCCGGTAGGCTGGCACAGCCCTATTGGCCCCAGGAAGGCAAAGGAGACCCACATTCTGAGATTGGCTTGAGAGGCAAGATTAACGTAAGAGAGAGCTACGTTGTATGGCACTGACCCTAAGAGGCAGAGATTGGTGTGGACTGGGGAATCAGGGAAGGCTCCTTGGCAGTGGGCCTGAAGGACAAGTGAGATTTGGACCCACGGTGAAGAGAGGGAAGACATTCCAGTTTGGAAGAATAAAAGCAAAGACACATTCTCCTCGCCCTTGTCCTGCCCCAAATATAAATTCATAGAACCCTCACATTTTCACAACTGAGGACTGAAGAAAAGCAAGAGGTGAAGGGGCCTACCCAGTGTTACACAGGTAGTGGAGAGGTGTTCTGCTCAATGGTTAGGTTCATGTTGGGGCTCCGGATTTACAGCTGATAGGAATGTGAGGACAAGCTCATGCCATTTCAAACATTTCCAAGTGATACTGAGAGAGACGTTAAAGGTGCCAAATGAGGGTGCTGAATGACCTCACAAAGTGGGAATGGTGGGCCCATTTTCATATGAAATTCAAAACAAGTTCATGACCAAAGGACATAATACAAAATGACAACATAATCATTACACTCCCCTCTCCCCTAGAAGTAAAAATCAGTATAATCCTCCCTCTCTCCACCATGAAAGGATGAGGTAAAGGCTCAGCAGCAGCCCCCGTGAAACACATGGTCAACACTGTGAAGAGGTCTTACTAAGGCGATTTGGTCCGACTCAGAGAAGGAAAGAGACAACTCTGCCCTTAGCCTGATCAGGCCCACAGGAAGGAAGCACACTGGGGCCAGCCTTTGAGAGTGTGGCAATGCGAGAGAACCTTCTTTAGGAGGGGACTCCCTGTTGCCGACCTTGAAAAAGCAAGGATGGGACATTTGTTTACTGGGGCTGTTACAGAGGGGATGTGCCCAGGAGGTAGAGACTGCTTGGACTACTATTTTAGAGGTTGGGCCCCCCTGGTTGAGGACCACAGCACCTTGTAATCCTAAACTGCTTGAATGAGCGGGTGCACGTTAGGACAGACGAAGTCAGGCCTCATTGGAGCCGACTGCCTTTGGGAGTGGTAGAAGGTAAAATGGGAAGGGGAATGCTCTGGAGGAGGTTTGTCATGGCAGGTGGGCCAGCACGAGACCATCCAGATTCTCCAAGGCTCCAGAGATGACTTGGCTGGGAGCATCCCTCTGATGTGGTGCGGGGAATCCTACCTTAACAGGACCTGGCTGGGCATCTGCGGGAGGCAGAATAAATGGTTTATTAACTTAAGAGAGCGAGAGACTCACCTGAGGGGTTGCACAAAACCACTTCAAAAGACTTGTACCTGGATTCTTGAGCCAACCCTCAGAAAACTTATCTAGATCTGGAGTAGGGCTCTGGAAGCTGCACTTTTAATAAGCTTCCTGGGCAGTGCCACCACAGTGGTCCATGGAGAGACTGACCAAATTACTGTGTATTCTCCGTTGCTTTTGGGAGTCAAAGTGGGCAATGTGAAAAACTGCAGCAGCCATACGTATATACAGGGAATATTCAAGGCAAACAGAGGGGTAGAGTTATTCTATGCATGAATCAGATTTGAGAAAAGCCAGCCTGGTGGTTAAAGAACACAACCCTGGGAGAGACAGACAGACCAGATTCTGTCCTACTTACTTGTGTGATTTTGACCAAGTTCTTTTATCCTTCTGACTGTTTCTTCATATGGAAAAGAGCTATGGCTGTACATTTAGCACAATATTCTCTTTTGGCAAAGGCTGCTCTGGGTCCATTTGTGTTCTCTGCAACTTAATCTTTTCCGGTGTGCAAGCATTTTTAAGTTGTTTGGTGAAGTATTACATTTGACTTTCAACTGTTCATTACTTTGGGCAAAGCTTATATAATGCTGCAGAGACTAGAACCTATGCAGAGATAGTGAGAGGATGTGATAAGCTTATTCTGCCGGTTTATCAAAAAGTTTAACCTTTTCTCCTCTTCCTCCGCCTGCCACCAAGAGATGAGAAAGAAGGCAGAGCCTGGAAATGCACACCAAGCAATACTTCTGTGTCAGTTTGCCTTTTATTCCTCTGCCAGTACTTCCCAGAGAGATTTCACCAAAAGTGCCTAAGCTTGCCATGGCGATTGTTGTGAAGAACATTTCTCTCTATTGCTAGTCACATCCCCTTTTCCTTCTCCTGGGCGCTTAATGGATGTTTGGGGGCAGGAAATAAAATTTAAACTAAAACATCAAAAAAAAAAAAAGAAGAAAGATGAGCTCAAGTAGGCGTTATTGTGGTCCAGATAAGGTTTGGTTTATTAATTCCCTCGATTTGCATTTATCCCCCTTTGTGCCAGGCATGGGGGGAGAGAGAGAAATGTCTTCAAAGAGTCTGTGGTTGTATGGGGGAGGGAGCTGTGGAAATCTGTCATTTAGAAACAGCATGGAAGTGCTAGGGAAAAATTGTTTTGTTCATTTATCTCTCACTCATCTGTTCACCCAGAGCAACTACAAAGGGTTTCACGCGGAGGAACTGGATGCCCTGAACTTGACATTCTCCTGGGGGAAACAACAATGTAAAGCACCAGCAGTGGTAAGTCACCAGTAGTGATTTCAAGCCAGAAGGAACCACTCACCAATGGAGAGAGGCACAGGGTGAGCAGTGACTTGCAGAAAGGAGGGGTTATTTATTCATTCCAACTGCTGAGTTCAAGTTCATCTGGGTGGTTGTGTGGTTCGTGCTTACTGCATCTGTTTTTGGAACGTGGCTCCACCCTCCAAGAAGGGTGAGGATGATCACCCTTCTTTCCTCCTGCTGTGCCCCAGGGTCACCCAGCGAGTGTCTGCAGGGATGATCTGCTCTGTACTGGCTTTTCAGTCCCACTCCCGGGAAAAGAGAGACGAAGCTGTGTCTCCACCGCAGCTTGGCCTGATTCAGTCACTGGGTGAAAAGGTGGGAAGAAGGTCAAGTTCATGAGAACTGATACACTGCAGAGTCATTTAGTCCTGAAGTACCAGTTCTGGTTGCTGGTGAGTTGCTAAATCCAGGGACCTGAATGTAATTCCTCCAGAGCCACTGAGACATCACTTCCAGGACCATGGCGGGCTGTAGGGGTGCTGACTTTTCTCAGTGCTAAGGAGCAGCCATCTTCTACTGAGAGAGGACTCTGTGTCAGCAGGAGCAGAACCACACCAGGCACCGAAGGAGGTTCTGCATCCCAGCATCTCCCAACACAGTGATAGATAAACGGGTAGAAGATGCGACAGGGCAGTCACAATAGAACAGAAGCTTATCCCCAATAAATATGGAAAGATGTTCAACTTCACTACCTAACAAAGAAATTCAAGTTATAAATCTATTTCTTTTTTGCTCATCTCATTGGTAGAAAGTTTTAAGAATGCACAAAATTTGCTGCTAAGGATGTAAGGAAAAGGCTGTTTTCGTCTGTTGCTGCAGATGGGGATGGAAATTGGTGCGAACCTTCTGCAGGGTAATTTGGCAATTTGTGTATCAACAGCCTTAAAATGTTCATACACTTTGAGCCAGTAGTTTTGCTTTTAGCATCTTATCCTAAGGTGAAAGTCAAATTTATGTACAAGACTTATGTTCAAGAATATTCATCTCAGCCAGTAGTGTAATAGAAAAAATATTAGAAGCTACCTAAAAATCCCACAATACGGGGTTGGTTAAATAACGGATGGCCCAACTTAAGAATGGAAAATAAAGACGCAGACGTAGAAAATGGACTTGAGGACACGGGGAAGGGGAAGGGGAAGCTGGGACGAATTGAGAGAGTGGCATGGACTTATATATACTACCAAATGTAAAATAGCTAGCTAGTGGGAAGCAGCCGCGTAGCACAGGGAGATCAGCTCGGTGCTTTGTGACCACCTAGAGGGGTGGGATAGGGAGGGTGGGAGGGAGACGCAAGAGGGAGGAGATATGGGGATATATGTGTATGTAGAGCTGATTCACTTTGTTATAAAGCAGAAACTAACACACCATTGTAAAGCAATTATACTCCAATAAAGATGTTTTTTTTTAAAAAGGATGGAAAACAGTTCATTCATTAAAAATGATTTTCTACAAGAATATTTAATGGTGGGAAGATGTAGTGTAAAAGCAGGGTACAAAATACTAGATGGAGTATTTCATTTTGTTAAAATTTAATAATACAAGTGTAGAAAACGTGATTAAGAGAACAGTACTGATTTGACTACGGGACATTTTTTTCTTTAAATTTTTCTGTATTTGGTGTTATAAAGAATCATATATCCTCTCTGAGTCTCAGTTTATGTTCTGTGAAGTGGGACTCATCATATCTACACTGCAGTGCGCTCGGGCAGAGCAGCACAATATTTGAAAGTGCCCTTGACAATGACCAGCCCATTGTAATACTCCAGGACTGGTTATAATATCATTGCCAATGACACACCCATAGTCCGGATATTATCCGTAACGATTACTAAGGTTGTTTATCTCCCTCCACTTTTACTAAGACAAAAAAAGGATTAATTGAAGACTCTTAAGTCATTTTTACTGAGGTTCTTTGTTTTTTTTTTTTTTTTTTTTTTTCAAAATACTAATTGTAGGGCTTCCCTGGTGGCGCAGTGGTTGAGAATCTGCCTGCTAATGCACGGGACACGGGTTCGAGCCCTGCTCTGGGAAGATCCCACATGCCGTGGAGCAACTGGGCCCGTGAGCCACAACTACTGAGCCTGCGCGTCTGGAGCCTGTGCTCCGCAACAAGAGAGGCCGCGATAGTGAGCGGCCCGCGCACCGCAATGAAGAGTGGCCCCCGCTCCCCACAACTGGAGAAAGCCCTCACACAGAAACGAAGACCCATCACAGCTAAAAATAAATGAATAAATCAATAAATTTATTAAAAAGAAAAATACTAATTGTAAAGTCTGCAGTGGGTATATAGGTGTTCAACTTTTTTCCAGATTTTACGTTTCTGGTTTTGTTTTTAAATTTTTTATTTATTATTTATTTATTACTTTTATTTTTGGCTGTGTTGGGTCTTCGTTTCTGCGCGAGGGCTTTCTCCACTTGCGGCAAGTGGGGGCCACTCTTCTTCGCGGCGCGCGGGCCTCTCACTATCGCGGCCTGTCTTGTTGCGGAGCAGAGGCTCTAGACGCTCAGGCTCAGTAGTTGTGGCTCATGGGCCCAGTTGCTCCGCGGCATGTGGGATCTTCCCAGACCAGGGCTCAAACCCGTGTCCCCTGCATTGGCAGGCGGATTCTCAACCACTGCACCACCAGGGAAGCCCCCCCACCCCGATAGTTTTAAAACCAGCCTCAGTCATGCTTGCTTCAAGACTTATCCTGGCATCATGGACCACTGGATACTTTGGCTAGGTGTTAAACTCTCTTGTCCTGTGCCCGAGTCCCATCGTGGTGACTTAGTTGCCATCTAGGGCACTCTTGGCATGAGTCCTAGACATGAATCCAGCTCAATGGCTTGGGCCCTGCTCCCTGCTGGCTGACTGTCCTAATGCCCAGTGCCTCCTTTCTGCTTGGACTTCTGAGGGCCGCAGCCCCAGGACCCTCACTCTGTGTTCCCGGCTCTATTCAATGCCAACGGTATGTCTTTTGCTTGCTGTATGTCCCCTGCCCCAGTACCTCCTACTGGCTTTGACCTTCCTGTTTCAGGTCCTCTTATTGCGACCCTTTGTGTATAAGCCAGATCTGTTTGCCCTTCCTTCAAGGGGAGCTATTTCCCTGGTGTTTCCCTAGATGCTTATGATGAGACCCCTGCCAGAACTACACCAATCAGACCCTCCATGTACACGCTTGGGTCTGAACCCTTTCAGCGAGAGCAGGTTGGAGACCCATATATACATAAATATACAATGTGTACACATCAAGTATTTTAAAGATTGTAAAGAATTCTTGTGAACGTATTAGGTTAGGGAAGTCAAGCAGGATCATCATATGATGGCATAATCAAGCACATGCATATAACATTTCCTATTTTTATATGATGCCATTTTAATAGATGTGCCCATCTTTTCAAAGTTCTAATCTGTGGCAGTGGGCAGTAGGGGGACGGGGTGGGTCACAGCAGGAAGAGGTATTCGCTGCCTTAGGCAGTTAAACCATTGCTCTCTCTTCAGAATGGCTCAGCCAGCAGGATTCTGTGGGGTCTACCTCCTGGCACCGGGCTCCAATCGCCGGATTTTGGGTCTGGGGCAACCCAGATCTTTGTGCGAGTTTTCCGGAGAGTGCTTTCTCTTGGGAGCACGTCTGGGGACTGGCTTCTCTGCTTCCACCTTTGCTGGCGTGGCCAAAGGAACTGCTGCTGCAAAGAAAATCAGAACTGATCAGTCACTTCTGCTGTACACAGTCTCCTGCCAGAATTTCCCTCTCTCATGTCTCTCCCAGTTTCTGGCTGAAGACCTTTAATCTACTTGACATCCAGAACACAGCCTTGGCCCATCAGCTCCATGAGTCCCTAGAGAAGGGACACTGGCTGCAAAAGCAATTCCTAGAGCCTACGGCTGCAGCACATGAGGAAGTCTCTTCACCGTTTCCAGGGAAAACAGTAGAACCCGAAAGTCATTGCAATCATGAGCCTCTCCATCTCTCCTTTCCACAACAGAGAAAACATTTCTTGCAGTCTGTCACTTCTGAGGCTTTAATGGAAATGTCTTTCAAGTTTCGGAAAAAAATAGTCTAATATAAATTGGTTAAGAACCCCTCCCACCTTGGCAACCCCTCTTGGGCCCCATTTATACTGCCTGTTTCAACCACACTGAACTCTAGCCCTCTGATACTTTTATGTAGATTAGAACAAGGCCAAATGCTGAGGCGGAGGGATCAGGAGACTGAGAACCGTATTCTGGGCACCAAGTCTAGGCTCACATCAACCCAGCCTCCTGGGACACCATCTCCTCAGCCCTCCAGTCTCATTAGCACTTCAACACCCCTCTTGGTTCTTCCGGTCTTCCCATCAATATGGCACCACCCTCTCCGCTAGGAGTAAAAATCATTATAATCCTCTCTCCACCATGAAAGGATGAGATAAAGGCTCAGCAGCAGCCCCCGTGAAACACATGGTCAACACTGTGAAGAGGTCTTACTAAGGCGATTTGGTCCGACTCAGAGAAGGAAAGAGACAACTCTGCCCTTAGCCTGATCAGGCCCACAGGAAGGAAGCACACTGGGGGAAGCCTTTGAGAGTGTGGCAATGAGAGAGAACCTTCTTTAGGAGGGGACTCCCTGTTGCCGACCTTGAAAAAGCAAGGATGGGACATTTGTTTACTGGGGCTGTTACAGAGGGGATGTGCCCAGAGGTTAGGCCACCCTGCTTGAGAATCAAAGCACCTTCTAGTCCGAAATGGCTTGAATGCTCCAATCGCCGGATTTTGGGTCTGGGGCAACCCAGATCTTTGTGCGACATTTCCGGAGAGTGCTTTCTCTTGGGAGCACGTCGGGGGACTGGCTTCTCTGCTTCCACCTTTGCTGGCGTGGCCAAAGGAACATCCCCGTAGGCCCGGTTGCCACCAACCAGGCAGTATGTCTCCCCATGCCAGCCCAACTGCGTTTCTCCACACCCTCGGTAGGGGACATGGTAGTGACCAGGGGTAGGGGGAGAAACGGGAGCCACTGCTGCTGCAAAGAAAATCAGAACTGATCAGTCACTTCTGCTATACACAGCCTCCTGCCAGAATTTCCCTCTCTCACGTCTCTCCCACTTTCTGGCTGAAGACCTTTAATCTACTTGACATCCAAAACACAGCTTTGGCCCATCACCTCTATGAGTCCCTAGAGAAGGGACACTGGCTGCAAAAGCAATTCCTAGAGCCTACGGCTGCAGCACATGAGGAAGTCTCTTCACCGTTTCCAGGGAAAACAGTAGAACCCGAAAGTCATTGCAATCATGAGCCTCTCCATCTCTCCCTTCCACACCAGAGAAAACATTTCTTGCAGTCTGTCACTTCTGAGGCTTTAATGGAAATGTCTTTCAAGTTTTGGGAAAAACTAATCTAATATAAATTGGTTAAGGACCCCTCCCACCTTGGCAGCCCCTCTTGGGCCCCATTTATACTGCCTGTTTCAACCACACTGAACTCTAGCCCTCTGATACTTTTATGTAGATTAGAACAAGGCCAAATACTGAGGCAGAGTGATCAGGAGACTGAGACCCGCGTTCTGGGTACCAAGTCTAGGCTCACATCAACCCAGCCTCCTGGGACACCATCTCCTCAGCCCTCCAGTCTCATTAGCACTTCAACACCCCTCTTGGTTCTTCCGGTCTTCCCATCAATATGGCACCACCCTCTCCCCTAGTCCTCAGTAGCTCAGGATTGGATGTGTCTGAGGGCACCGATGTAGATGTCTACATGACAGCACAGAGGTGCCTGGGTTTGAAGGTGTGTTTCAAGAGTGGCCCTCTTCCTCAAACTGCTCCATTTACCATTTGCCAACAAAAATGCACTTGTCTTTTGCTAAGAGGCCAATCAGGAAAGGGTCTGAATGGAAGCATCCTGGAGCCCAAAGGGGAAGCTAGATTTATAAAGATCAGGACCATCCTGCACACTTGTCCAGGGATGACCTTTCACTTGTCCTCAACAGTGAGCACTGTGGGTCCCTGAAGATGTCCCAGGTCATTGGTATTACTTACAGCTGGGAACGCGCTCAGGTATACGTAGTGGGCAAGCCCCACAGGAACATGAGGCAGCCAGGTGAGGTGGTGTGTACACCATGGCTCCTCTAGAGATGCCCGGTCTCGGTGTTTCTGCCGCACTGCCCACCCACGGAACAGAGCTCAGGTTCGAGTAAAGATAGAGGATCCGGTCACACATTCTCCCTCAGACAACCAAAGAGGTTGGAGAACTTCTGGTGGAGAACTGTCAGGGAAGTTTGTCTGAGGGCAGCACTTTGGCAGTTATGCTGCCATGGAAACTGTGAGAAGGCCTGTGAGGTCATCACTACCCAGTGAGGTCATAATAAGGAACCTGTGACTTGGGGGTCAGGCTTCAGGAGGAGGGGCAGTTTTGTGGAAGAGAGCAGGGGGAGGGCAGAGGTACTCTGCCTGGCCCCTCACACCTGGGCCTCCCCACCCATGCTCTAGTCTAGCAGACATCCCAGGTGGGGCGTGCCGGTGGGCTGGCACAGCCCTATTGGCCCCAGGAAGGCAAAGGAGACCCACATTCTGAGATTGGCTTGAGAGGCAAGATTAACGTAAGAGAGAGCTAGGTTGTATGGCACTGACCCTAAGAGGCAGGGATTTGTGTGGACTGGGGAATCAGGGAAGGCTCCTTGGCAGTGGACCTGAAGGACAAGTGAGATTTGGACCCATGGGGAAGAGAGGGAAGACATTCCAGTTTGGAAGTATAAAAGCAAAGACACATTCTCCTCGCCCTTGTCCTGCCCCAAATATAAATACATAGAACCCTCACATTTTCACAACTGAGGACTGAAGAAAAGCAAGAGGTGAAGGGGCCTACCCAGTGTTACACAGGTAGTGGAGAGGTGTTCTGCTCAATGGTTAGGTTCATGTTGGGGCTCCGGATTTACAGCTGATAGGAATGTGAGGACAAGCTCATGCCATTTCAAACATTTCCAAGTGATACTGAGAGAGCCGTTAAAGGTGCAAAATGAGGGTGCTGAATGACCTCACAAAGTGGGAATGGTGGGCCCATTTTCATATGAAATTCAAAACAAGTTCATGACCAAAGGACATAATACAAAATGACAACATAATCATTACACTCCCCTCTCCCCTAGAAGTAAAAATCAGTATAATCCTCCCTCTCTCCACCATGAAAGGATGAGGTAAAGGCTCAGCAGCAGCCCCCGTGAAACACATGGTCACCACTGTGAAGAGGTGTTACTAAGACGATTTGGTCCGACTCAGAGAAGGAAAGAGACAACTCTGCCCTTAGCCTGATCAGGCCCACAGGAAGGAAGCACACTGGGGCCAGCCTTTGAGAGTGTGGCAATGCGAGAGAACCTTCTTTAGGAGGGGACTCCCTGTTGCCGACCTTGAAAAAGCAAGGATGGGACATTCGTTTACTGGGGCTGTTGCAGAGGGGATGTGCCCAGGAGGTAGAGACTGCTTGGACTACTATTTTAGAGGTTGGGCCACCCTGGTTGAGAACCACAGCACCTTGTATTCCTAAACTGCTTGAATGAGCGGGTGCACGTTAGGACAGACGAAGTCAGGCCTCATTGGAGCCGACTGCCTTTGGGAGTGGTAGAAGGTAAAATGGGAAGGGGAATGCTCTGGAGGAGGTTTGTCATGGCAGGTGGGCCAGCACGAGACCATCCAGATTCTCCAAGGCTCCAGAGATGACTTGGCTGGGAGCATCCCTCTGATGTGGTGCGGGGACTCCTACCTTAACAGGACCTGGCTGGGCATCTGCGGGAGGCAGAATAAATGGTTTATTAACTTAAGAGAGCGAGAGACTCACCTGGGGGGTTGCACAAAACCACTTCAAAAGACTTGTACCTGGATTCTTGAGCCAACCCTCAGAAAACTTATCTAGATCTGGAGTAGGGCTCTGGAAGCTGCACTTTTAATAAGCTTCCTGGGCAGTCCCACCACAGTGGTCCATGGAGAGACTGACCAAATTACTGTGTATTCTCCGTTGCTTTTGGGAGTCAAAGTGGGCAATGTGAAAAACTGCAGCAGGCATACGTATATACAGGGAATATTCAAGGCAAACAGAGGGGTAGAGTTATTCTATGCATGAATCAGATTTGAGAAAAGCTAGCCTGGTGGTTAAAGAACACAACCCTGGGAGAGACAGACAGACCAGATTCTGTCCTACTTACTTGTGTGATTTTGACCAAGTTCTTTTATCCTTCTGACTGTTTCTTCATATGGAAAAGAGCTATGGCTGTACATTTAGCACAATATTCTCTTTTGGCAAAGGCTGCTCTGGGTCCATTTGTGTTCTCTGCAACTTAATCTTTTCCGGTGTGTAAGCATTTTTAAGTTGTTTGGTGAAGTATTACATTTGACTTTCAACTGTTCATTACTTTGGGCAAAGCTTATATAATGCGGCAGAGACTAGAACCTATGCAGAGATAGTGAGAGGATGTGATAAGCTTATTCTGCCGGTTTATCAAAAAGTTTAATCTTTTCTCCTCTTCCTCCGCCTGCCACCAAGAGATGAGAAAGAAGGCAGAGCCTGGAAATGCACACCAAGCAATACTTCTGTATCAGTTTGCCTTTTATTCCTCTGCCAGTACTTCCCAGAGAGATTTCACCAAAAGTGCCTAAGCTTGCCATGGCCATTGTTGTGAAGAACATTTCTCTCTATTGCTAGTCATATCCCCTTTTCCTTCTCCTGGGCGCTTAATGGATGTTTGGGGGCAGGAAATAAAATTTAAACTGAAACATCAAAAAAAAAAAGAAGAAAGATGAGCTCAAGTAGGCGTTATTGTGGTCCAGATAAGGTTTGGTTTATTCATTCCCTCGATTTGCATTTATCCCCCTTTGTGCCAGGCATGGGGGGAGAGAGAGAAATGTCTTCAAAGAGTCTGTGGTTGTATGGGGGAGGGAGCTGTGGAAATCTGTCATTTAGAAACAGCATGGAAGTGCTAGGGAAAAATTGTTTTGTTCATTTATCTCTCACTCATCCGTTCACCCAGAGCAACTACAAAGGGTTTCACGCGGAGGAACTGGATGCCCTGAACTTGACATTCTCGTGGGGGAAACAACAATGTAAAGCACCAGCAGTGGTAAGTCACCAGTAGTGATTTCAAGCCAGAAGGAACCACTCACCAATGGAGAGAGGCACAGGGTGAGCAGTGACTTGCAGAAAGGGGGGGTTATTTATTCATTCCAACTGCTGAGTTCAAGTTCATCTGGGTGGTTGTGTGGTTCGTGCTTACTGCATCTGTTTTTGGAACGTGGCTCCACCCTCCAAGAAGGGTGAGGATGATCACCCTTCTTTCCTCCTGCTGTGCCCCGGGGTCACCCAGCGAGTGTCTGCAGGGATGATCTGCTCTGTACTGGCTTTTCAGTCCCACTCCCGGGAGAAGAGAGACGAAGCTGTGTCTCCACCGCAGCTTGGCATGGTTCAGTCACTGGGTGAAAAGGTGGGAAGAAGGTCAATTTCATGAGAACTGATACACTGCAGAGTCATTTAGTCCTGAAGTACCAGTTCTGCTTGCTGGTGAGTTGCTAAATCCAGGGACCTGAATGTAATTCCTCCAGAGCCACTGAGACATCATTTCTAGGCCCATGGCAGGCTGTAGGGGTGCTGACTTTTCTCAGTGCTAAGGAGCAGCCATCTTCTACTGAGAGAGGACTCTGTGTCAGCAGGAACAGAACCACACCAGGCACCGAAGAAGGTTCTGCATCCCAGCATCTCCCAACACAGTGATAGATAAACGGGTAGAAGATGCGACAGGGCAGTCACAATAGAACAGAAGCTTATCCCCAATAAATATGGAAAGATGTTCAACTTCACTACCTAACAAAGAAATTCAAGTTATAAATCTATTTCTTTTTTGCTCATCTCATTGGTAGAAAGTTTTAAGAATGCACAAAATTTGCTGCTAAGGATGTAAGGAAAAGGCTGTTTTCGTCTGTTGCTGCAGATGGGGATGGAAATTGGTGCGAACCTTCTGCAGGGTAATTTGGCAATTTGTGTATCAACAGCCTTAAAATGTTCATACACTTTGAGCCAGTAGTTTTGTTTTAGCATCTTATCCTAAGGTGAAAGTCAAATTTATGTACAAGACTTATGTTCAAGAATATTCATCTCAGCCAGTAGTGTAATAGAAAAAATATTAGAAGCTACCTAAAAATCCCACAATATGGGGTTGGTTAAATAACGGATGGCCCAACTTAAGAATGGAAAATAAAGACGCAGACGTAGAAAATGGACTTGAGGACACGGGGAAGGGGAAGGGGAAGCTGGGACGAATTGAGAGAGTGGCATGGACTTATATATACTACCAAATGTAAAATAGCTAGCTAGTGGGAAGCAGCCGCGTAGCACAGGGAGATCAGCTCGGTGCTTTGTGACCACCTAGAGGGGTGGGATAGGGAGGGTGGGAGGGAGACGCAAGAGGGAGGAGATATGGGGATATATGTGTATGTAGAGCTGATTCACTTTGTTATAAAGCAGAAACTAACACACCATTGTAAAGCAATTATACTCCAATAAAGATGTTTTGTTTAAAAAAGGATGGAAAACAGTTCATTCATTAAAAATGATTTTCTACAAGAATATTTAATGGTGGGAAGATGTAGTGTAAAAGCAGGGTACAAAATACTAGATGGAGTATTTCATTTTGTTAAAATTTAATAATACAAGTGTAGAAAACGTGATTAAGAGAACAGTACTGATTTGACTACGGGACATTTTTTTCTTTAAATTTTTCTGTATTTGGTGTTATAAAGAATCATATATCCTCTCTGAGTCTCAGTTTATGTTCTGTGAAGTGGGACTCATCATATCTACACTGCAGTGCGCTCGGGCAGAGCAGCACAATATTTGAAAGTGCCCTTGACAATGACCAGCCCATTGTAATACTCCAGGACTGGTTATAATATCATTGCCAATGACACACCCATAGTCCGGATATTATCCGTAACGATTACTAAGGTTGTTTATCTCCCTCCACTTTTACTAAGACAAAAAAAAGGATTAATTGAAGACTCTTAAGTCATTTTTACTGAGGTTCTTTGGTTTTTTTTTTTTTTTTTTTCAAAATACTAATTGTAGGGCTTCCCTGGTGGCGCAGTGGTTGAGAATCTGCCTGCTAATGCACGGGACACGGGTTCGAGCCCTGCTCTGGGAAGATCCCACATGCCGTGGAGCAACTGGGCCCGTGAGCCACAACTACTGAGCCTGCGCGTCTGGAGCCTGTGCTCCGCAACAAGAGAGGCCGCGATAGTGAGCGGCCCGCGCACCGCAATGAAGAGTGGCCCCCGCTCCCCACAACTGGAGAAAGCCCTCACACCGAAACGAAGACCCAACACAGCTAAAAATAAATCAATAAATCAATAAATTTATTAAAAAGAAAAATACTAATTGTAAAGTCTGCAGTGGGTATATAGGTGTTCAACTTTTTTCCAGATTTTACGTTTCTGGTTTTGTTTTTAAATTTTTTATTTATTATTTATTTATTACTTTTATTTTTGGCTGTGTTGGGTCTTCGTTTCTGCGCGAGGGCTTTCTCCAGTTGCGGCAAGTGGGGGCCACTCTTCTTCGCGGCGCGCGGGCCTCTCACTATCGCGGCCTGTCTTGTTGCGGAGCAGAGGCTCTAGACGCTCAGGCTCAGTAGTTGTGGCTCATGGGCCCAGTTGCTCCGCGGCATGTGGGATCTTCCCAGACCAGGGCTCAAACCCGTGTCCCCTGCATTGGCAGGCGGATTCTCAACCACTGCACCACCAGGGAAGCCCCCCCACCCCGATAGTTTTAAAACCAGCCTCAGTCATGCTTGCTTCAAGACTTATCCTGGCATCATGGACCACTGGATACTTTGGCTAGGTGTTAAACTCTCTTGTCCTGTGCCCGAGTCCCATCGTGGTGACTTAGTTGCCATCTAGGGCACTCTTGGCATGAGTCCTAGACATGAATCCAGCTCAATGGCTTGGGCCCTGCTCCCTGCTGGCTGACTGTCCTAATGCCCAGTGCCTCCTTTCTGCTTGGACTTCTGAGGGCCGCAGCCCCAGGACCCTCACTCTGTGTTCCCGGCTCTATTCAATGCCAACGGTATGTCTTTTGCTTGCTGTATGTCCCCTGCCCCAGTACCTCCTACTGGCTTTGACCTTCCTGTTTCAGGTCCTCTTATTGCGACCCTTTGTGTATAAGCCAGATCTGTTTGCCCTTCCTTCAAGGGGAGCTATTTCCCTGGTGTTTCCCTAGATGCTTATGATGAGACCCCTGCCAGAACTACACCAATCAGACCCTCCATGTACACGCTTGGGTCTGAACCCTTTCAGCGAGAGCAGGTTGGAGACCCATATATACATAAATATACAATGTGTACACATCAAGTATTTTAAAGATTGTAAAGAATTCTTGTGAACGTATTAGGTTAGGGAAGTCAAGCAGGATCATCATATGATGGCATAATCAAGCACATGCATATAACATTTCCTATTTTTATATGATGCCATTTTAATAGATGTGCCCATCTTTTCAAAGTTCTAATCTGTGGCAGTGGGCAGTAGGGGGACGGGGTGGGTCACAGCAGGAAGAGGTATTCGCTGCCTTAGGCAGTTAAACCATTGCTCTCTCTTCAGAATGGCTCAGCCAGCAGGATTCTGTGGGGTCTACCTCCTGGCACCGGGCTCCAATCGCCGGATTTTGGGTCTGGGGCAACCCAGATCTTTGTGTGAGTTTTCCGGAGAGTGCTTTCTCTTGGGAGCACGTCTGGGGACTGGCTTCTCTGCTTCCACCTTTGCTGGCGTGGCCAAAGGAACTGCTGCTGCAAAGAAAATCAGAACTGATCAGTCACTTCTGCTGTACACAGTCTCCTGCCAGAATTTCCCTCTCTCATGTCTCTCCCAGTTTCTGGCTGAAGACCTTTAATCTACTTGACATCCAGAACACAGCCTTGGCCCATCAGTTCCATGAGTCCCTAGGGAAGGGACACTGGCTGCAAAAGCAATTCCTAGAGCCTACGGCTGCAGCACATGAGGAAGTCTCTTCACCGTTTCCAGGGAAAACAGTAGAACCCGAAAGTCATTGCAATCATGAGCCTCTCCATCTCTCCTTTCCACAACAGAGAAAACATTTCTTGCAGTCTGTCACTTCTGAGGCTTTAATGGAAATGTCTTTCAAGTTTCGGAAAAAAATAGTCTAATATAAATTGGTTAAGAACCCCTCCCACCTTGGCAACCCCTCTTGGGCCCCATTTATACTGCCTGTTTCAACCACACTGAACTCTAGCCCTCTGATACTTTTATGTAGATTAGAACAAGGCCAAATGCTGAGGCGGAGGGATCAGGAGACTGAGAACCGTATTCTGGGCACCAAGTCTAGGCTCACATCAACCCAGCCTCCTGGGACACCATCTCCTCAGCCCTCCAGTCTCATTAGCACTTCAACACCCCTCTTGGTTCTTCCGGTCTTCCCATCAATATGGCACCACCCTCTCCGCTAGGAGTAAAAATCATTATAATCCTCTCTCCACCATGAAAGGATGAGATAAAGGCTCAGCAGCAGCCCCCGTGAAACACATGGTCAACACTGTGAAGAGGTCTTACTAAGGCGATTTGGTCCGACTCAGAGAAGGAAAGAGACAACTCTGCCCTTAGCCTGATCAGGCCCACAGGAAGGAAGCACACTGGGGGAAGCCTTTGAGAGTGTGGCAATGAGAGAGAACCTTCTTTAGGAGGGGACTCCCTGTTGCCGACCTTGAAAAAGCAAGGATGGGACATTTGTTTACTGGGGCTGTTACAGAGGGGATGTGCCCAGAGGTTAGGCCACCCTGCTTGAGAATCAAAGCACCTTCTAGTCCGAAATGGCTTGAATGCTCCAATCGCCGGATTTTGGGTCTGGGGCAACCCAGATCTTTGTGCGACATTTCCGGAGAGTGCTTTCTCTTGGGAGCACGTCGGGGGACTGGCTTCTCTGCTTCCACCTTTGCTGGCGTGGCCAAAGGAACATCCCCGTAGGCCCGGTTGCCACCAACCAGGCAGTATGTCTCCCCATGCCAGCCCAACTGCGTTTCTCCACACCCTCGGTAGGGGACATGGTAGTGACCAGGGGTAGGGGGAGAAACGGGAGCCACTGCTGCTGCAAAGAAAATCAGAACTGATCAGTCACTTCTGCTATACACAGCCTCCTGCCAGAATTTCCCTCTCTCACGTCTCTCCCACTTTCTGGCTGAAGACCTTTAATCTACTTGACATCCAAAACACAGCTTTGGCCCATCACCTCTATGAGTCCCTAGAGAAGGGACACTGGCTGCAAAAGCAATTCCTAGAGCCTACGGCTGCAGCACATGAGGAAGTCTCTTCACCGTTTCCAGGGAAAACAGTAGAACCCGAAAGTCATTGCAATCATGAGCCTCTCCATCTCTCCCTTCCACACCAGAGAAAACATTTCTTGCAGTCTGTCACTTCTGAGGCTTTAATGGAAATGTCTTTCAAGTTTTGGGAAAAACTAATCTAATATAAATTGGTTAAGGACCCCTCCCACCTTGGCAGCCCCTCTTGGGCCCCATTTATACTGCCTGTTTCAACCACACTGAACTCTAGCCCTCTGATACTTTTATGTAGATTAGAACAAGGCCAAATACTGAGGCAGAGTGATCAGGAGACTGAGACCCGCGTTCTGGGTACCAAGTCTAGGCTCACATCAACCCAGCCTCCTGGGACACCATCTCCTCAGCCCTCCAGTCTCATTAGCACTTCAACACCCCTCTTGGTTCTTCCGGTCTTCCCATCAATATGGCACCACCCTCTCCCCTAGTCCTCAGTAGCTCAGGATTGGATGTGTCTGAGGGCACCGATGTAGATGTCTACATGACAGCACAGAGGTGCCTGGGTTTGAAGGTGTGTTTCAAGAGTGGCCCTCTTCCTCAAACTGCTCCATTTACCATTTGCCAACAAAAATGCACTTGTCTTTTGCTAAGAGGCCAATCAGGAAAGGGTCTGAATGGAAGCATCCTGGAGCCCAAAGGGGAAGCTAGATTTATAAAGATCAGGACCATCCTGCACACTTGTCCAGGGATGACCTTTCACTTGTCCTCAACAGTGAGCACTGTGGGTCCCTGAAGATGTCCCAGGTCATTGGTATTACTTACAGCTGGGAACGCGCTCAGGTATACGTAGTGGGCAAGCCCCACAGGAACATGAGGCAGCCAGGTGAGGTGGTGTGTACACCATGGCTCCTCTAGAGATGCCCGGTCTCGGTGTTTCTGCCGCACTGCCCACCCACGGAACAGAGCTCAGGTTCGAGTAAAGATAGAGGATCCGGTCACACATTCTCCCTCAGACAACCAAAGAGGTTGGAGAACTTCTGGTGGAGAACTGTCAGGGAAGTTTGTCTGAGGGCAGCACTTTGGCAGTTATGCTGCCATGGAAACTGTGAGAAGGCCTGTGAGGTCATCACTACCCAGTGAGGTCATAATAAGGAACCTGTGACTTGGGGGTCAGGCTTCAGGAGGAGGGGCAGTTTTGTGGAAGAGAGCAGGGGGAGGGCAGAGGTACTCTGCCTGGCCCCTCACACCTGGGCCTCCCCACCCATGCTCTAGTCTAGCAGACATCCCAGGTGGGGCGTGCCGGTGGGCTGGCACAGCCCTATTGGCCCCAGGAAGGCAAAGGAGACCCACATTCTGAGATTGGCTTGAGAGGCAAGATTAACGTAAGAGAGAGCTAGGTTGTATGGCACTGACCCTAAGAGGCAGAGATTTGTGTGGACTGGGGAATCAGGGAAGGCTCCTTGGCAGTGGACCTGAAGGACAAGTGAGATTTGGACCCATGGGGAAGAGAGGGAAGACATTCCAGTTTGGAAGTATAAAAGCAAAGACACATTCTCCTCGCCCTTGTCCTGCCCCAAATATAAATACATAGAACCCTCACATTTTCACAACTGAGGACTGAAGAAAAGCAAGAGGTGAAGGGGCCTACCCAGTGTTACACAGGTAGTGGAGAGGTGTTCTGCTCAATGGTTAGGTTCATGTTGGGGCTCCGGATTTACAGCTGATAGGAATGTGAGGACAAGCTCATGCCATTTCAAACATTTCCAAGTGATACTGAGAGAGACGTTAAAGGTGCAAAATGAGGGTGCTGAATGACCTCACAAAGTGGGAATGGTGGGCCCATTTTCATATGAAATTCAAAACAAGTTCATGACCAAAGGACATAATACAAAATGACAACATAATCATTACACTCCCCTCTCCCCTAGAAGTAAAAATCAGTATAATCCTCCCTCTCTCCACCATGAAAGGATGAGGTAAAGGCTCAGCAGCAGCCCCCGTGAAACACATGGTCACCACTGTGAAGAGGTGTTACTAAGACGATTTGGTCCGACTCAGAGAAGGAAAGAGACAACTCTGCCCTTAGCCTGATCAGGCCCACAGGAAGGAAGCACACTGGGGGCAGCCTTTGAGAGTGTGGCAATGCGAGAGAACCTTCTTTAGGAGGGGACTCCCTGTTGCCGACCTTGAAAAAGCAAGGATGGGACATTCGTTTACTGGGGCTGTTGCAGAGGGGATGTGCCCAGGAGGTAGAGACTGCTTGGACTACTATTTTAGAGGTTGGGCCCCCCTGGTTGAGAACCACAGCACCTTGTATTCCTAAACTGCTTGAATGAGCGGGTGCACGTTAGGACAGACGAAGTCAGGCCTCATTGGAGCCGACTGCCTTTGGGAGTGGTAGAAGGTAAAATGGGAAGGGGAATGCTCTGGAGGAGGTTTGTCATGGCAGGTGGGCCAGCACGAGACCATCCAGATTCTCCAAGGCTCCAGAGATGACTTGGCTGGGAGCATCCCTCTGATGTGGTGCGGGGACTCCTACCTTAACAGGACCTGGCTGGGCATCTGCGGGAGGCAGAATAAATGGTTTATTAACTTAAGAGAGAGAGAGACTCACCTGGGGGGTTGCACAAAACCACTTCAAAAGACTTGTACCTGGATTCTTGAGCCAACCCTCAGAAAACTTATCTAGATCTGGAGTAGGGCTCTGGAAGCTGCACTTTTAATAAGCTTCCTGGGCAGTCCCACCACAGTGGTCCATGGAGAGACTGACCAAATTACTGTGTATTCTCCGTTGCTTTTGGGAGTCAAAGTGGGCAATGTGAAAAACTGCAGCAGGCATACGTATATACAGGGAATATTCAAGGCAAACAGAGGGGTAGAGTTATTCTATGCATGAATCAGATTTGAGAAAAGCTAGCCTGGTGGTTAAAGAACACAACCCTGGGAGAGACAGACAGACCAGATTCTGTCCTACTTACTTGTGTGATTTTGACCAAGTTCTTTTATCCTTCTGACTGTTTCTTCATATGGAAAAGAGCTATGGCTGTACATTTAGCACAATATTCTCTTTTGGCAAAGGCTGCTCTGGGTCCATTTGTGTTCTCTGCAACTTAATCTTTTCCGGTGTGTAAGCATTTTTAAGTTGTTTGGTGAAGTATTACATTTGACTTTCAACTGTTCATTACTTTGGGCAAAGCTTATATAATGCGGCAGAGACTAGAACCTATGCAGAGATAGTGAGAGGATGTGATAAGCTTATTCTGCCGGTTTATCAAAAAGTTTAATCTTTTCTCCTCTTCCTCCGCCTGCCACCAAGAGATGAGAAAGAAGGCAGAGCCTGGAAATGCACACCAAGCAATACTTCTGTATCAGTTTGCCTTTTATTCCTCTGCCAGTACTTCCCAGAGAGATTTCACCAAAAGTGCCTAAGCTTGCCATGGCCATTGTTGTGAAGAACATTTCTCTCTATTGCTAGTCATATCCCCTTTTCCTTCTCCTGGGCGCTTAATGGATGTTTGGGGGCAGGAAATAAAATTTAAACTGAAACATCAAAAAAAAAAAAGAAGAAAGATGAGCTCAAGTAGGCGTTATTGTGGTCCAGATAAGGTTTGGTTTATTCATTCCCTCGATTTGCATTTATCCCCCTTTGTGCCAGGCATGGGGGGAGAGAGAGAAATGTCTTCAAAGAGTCTGTGGTTGTATGGGGGAGGGAGCTGTGGAAATCTGTCATTTAGAAACAGCATGGAAGTGCTAGGGAAAAATTGTTTTGTTCATTTATCTCTCACTCATCCGTTCACCCAGAGCAACTACAAAGGGTTTCACGCGGAGGAACTGGATGCCCTGAACTTGACATTCTCGTGGGGGAAACAACAATGTAAAGCACCAGCAGTGGTAAGTCACCAGTAGTGATTTCAAGCCAGAAGGAACCACTCACCAATGGAGAGAGGCCCAGGGTGAGCAGTGACTTGCAGAAAGGGGGGGTTATTTATTCATTCCAACTGCTGAGTTCAAGTTCATCTGGGTGGTTGTGTGGTTCGTGCTTACTGCATCTGTTTTTGGAACGTGGCTCCACCCTCCAAGAAGGGTGAGGATGATCACCCTTCTTTCCTCCTGCTGTGCCCCGGGGTCACCCAGCGAGTGTCTGCAGGGATGATCTGCTCTGTACTGGCTTTTCAGTCCCACTCCCGGGAGAAGAGAGACGAAGCTGTGTCTCCACCGCAGCTTGGCATGGTTCAGTCACTGGGTGAAAAGGTGGGAAGAAGGTCAATTTCATGAGAACTGATACACTGCAGAGTCATTTAGTCCTGAAGTACCAGTTCTGCTTGCTGGTGAGTTGCTAAATCCAGGGACCTGAATGTAATTCCTCCAGAGCCACTGAGACATCATTTCTAGGCCCATGGCAGGCTGTAGGGGTGCTGACTTTTCTCAGTGCTAAGGAGCAGCCATCTTCTACTGAGAGAGGACTCTGTGTCAGCAGGAACAGAACCACACCAGGCACCGAAGAAGGTTCTGCATCCCAGCATCTCCCAACACAGTGATAGATAAACGGGTAGAAGATGCGACAGGGCAGTCACAATAGAACAGAAGCTTATCCCCAATAAATATGGAAAGATGTTCAACTTCACTACCTAACAAAGAAATTCAAGTTATAAATCTATTTCTTTTTTGCTCATCTCATTGGTAGAAAGTTTTAAGAATGCACAAAATTTGCTGCTAAGGATGTAAGGAAAAGGCTGTTTTCGTCTGTTGCTGCAGATGGGGATGGAAATTGGTGCGAACCTTCTGCAGGGTAATTTGGCAATTTGTGTATCAACAGCCTTAAAATGTTCATACACTTTGAGCCAGTAGTTTTGTTTTAGCATCTTATCCTAAGGTGAAAGTCAAATTTATGTACAAGACTTATGTTCAAGAATATTCATCTCAGCCAGTAGTGTAATAGAAAAAATATTAGAAGCTACCTAAAAATCCCACAATATGGGGTTGGTTAAATAACGGATGGCCCAACTTAAGAATGGAAAATAAAGACGCAGACGTAGAAAATGGACTTGAGGACACGGGGAAGGGGAAGGGGAAGCTGGGACGAATTGAGAGAGTGGCATGGACTTATATATACTACCAAATGTAAAATAGCTAGCTAGTGGGAAGCAGCCGCGTAGCACAGGGAGATCAGCTCGGTGCTTTGTGACCACCTAGAGGGGTGGGATAGGGAGGGTGGGAGGGAGACGCAAGAGGGAGGAGATATGGGGATATATGTGTATGTAGAGCTGATTCACTTTGTTATAAAGCAGAAACTAACACACCATTGTAAAGCAATTATACTCCAATAAAGATGTTTTGTTTAAAAAAGGATGGAAAACAGTTCATTCATTAAAAATGATTTTCTACAAGAATATTTAATGGTGGGAAGATGTAGTGTAAAAGCAGGGTACAAAATACTAGATGGAGTATTTCATTTTGTTAAAATTTAATAATACAAGTGTAGAAAACGTGATTAAGAGAACAGTACTGATTTGACTACGGGACATTTTTTTCTTTAAATTTTTCTGTAATTGGTGTTATAAAGCATCATATATCCTCTCTGAGTCTCAGTTTATGTTCTGTGAAGTGGGACTCATCATATCTACACTGCAGTGCGCTCGGGCAGAGCAGCACAATATTTGAAAGTGCCCTTGACAATGACCAGCCCATTGTAATACTCCAGGACTGGTTATAATATCATTGCCAATGACACACCCATAGTCCGGATATTATCCGTAACGATTACTAAGGTTGTTTATCTCCCTCCACTTTTACTAAGACAAAAAAAGGATTAATTGAAGACTCTTAAGTCATTTTTACTGAGGTTCTTTGGTTTTTTTTTTTTTTTTTTTTTTCAAAATACTAATTGTAGGGCTTCCCTGGTGGCGCAGTGGTTGAGAATCTGCCTGCTAATGCACGGGACACGGGTTCGAGCCCTGCTCTGGGAAGATCCCACATGCCGTGGAGCAACTGGGCCCGTGAGCCACAACTACTGAGCCTGCGCGTCTGGAGCCTGTGCTCCGCAACAAGAGAGGCCGCGATAGTGAGCGGCCCGCGCACCGCAATGAAGAGTGGCCCCCGCTCCCCACAACTGGAGAAAGCCCTCACACCGAAACGAAGACCCAACACAGCTAAAAATAAATCAATAAATCAATAAATTTATTAAAAAGAAAAATACTAATTGTAAAGTCTGCAGTGGGTATATAGGTGTTCAACTTTTTCCAGATTTTACGTTTCTGGTTTTGTTTTTAAATTTTTTATTTATTATTTATTTATTACTTTTATTTTTGGCTGTGTTGGGTCTTCGTTTCTGCGCGAGGGCTTTCTCCAGTTGCGGCAAGTGGGGGCCACTCTTCTTCGCGGCGCGCGGGCCTCTCACTATCGCGGCCTGTCTTGTTGCGGAGCAGAGGCTCTAGACGCTCAGGCTCAGTAGTTGTGGCTCATGGGCCCAGTTGCTCCGCGGCATGTGGGATCTTCCCAGACCAGGGCTCAAACCCGTGTCCCCTGCATTGGCAGGCGGATTCTCAACCACTGCACCACCAGGGAAGCCCCCCCACCCCGATAGTTTTAAAACCAGCCTCAGTCATGCTTGCTTCAAGACTTATCCTGGCATCATGGACCACTGGATACTTTGGCTAGGTGTTAAACTCTCTTGTCCTGTGCCCGAGTCCCATCGTGGTGACTTAGTTGCCATCTAGGGCACTCTTGGCATGAGTCCTAGACATGAATCCAGCTCAATGGCTTGGGCCCTGCTCCCTGCTGGCTGACTGTCCTAATGCCCAGTGCCTCCTTTCTGCTTGGACTTCTGAGGGCCGCAGCCCCAGGACCCTCACTCTGTGTTCCCGGCTCTATTCAATGCCAACGGTATGTCTTTTGCTTGCTGTATGTCCCCTGCCCCAGTACCTCCTACTGGCTTTGACCTTCCTGTTTCAGGTCCTCTTATTGCGACCCTTTGTGTATAAGCCAGATCTGTTTGCCCTTCCTTCAAGGGGAGCTATTTCCCTGGTGTTTCCCTAGATGCTTATGATGAGACCCCTGCCAGAACTACACCAATCAGACCCTCCATGTACACGCTTGGGTCTGAACCCTTTCAGCGAGAGCAGGTTGGAGACCCATATATACATAAATATACAATGTGTACACATCAAGTATTTTAAAGATTGTAAAGAATTCTTGTGAACGTATTAGGTTAGGGAAGTCAAGCAGGATCATCATATGATGGCATAATCAAGCACATGCATATAACATTTCCTATTTTTATATGATGCCATTTTAATAGATGTGCCCATCTTTTCAAAGTTCTAATCTGTGGCAGTGGGCAGTAGGGGGACGGGGTGGGTCACAGCAGGAAGAGGTATTCGCTGCCTTAGGCAGTTAAACCATTGCTCTCTCTTCAGAATGGCTCAGCCAGCAGGATTCTGTGGGGTCTACCTCCTGGCACCGGGCTCCAATCGCCGGATTTTGGGTCTGGGGCAACCCAGATCTTTGTGCGAGTTTTCCGGAGAGTGCTTTCTCTTGGGAGCACGTCTGGGGACTGGCTTCTCTGCTTCCACCTTTGCTGGCGTGGCCAAAGGAACTGCTGCTGCAAAGAAAATCAGAACTGATCAGTCACTTCTGCTGTACACAGTCTCCTGCCAGAATTTCCCTCTCTCATGTCTCTCCCAGTTTCTGGCTGAAGACCTTTAATCTACTTGACATCCAGAACACAGCCTTGGCCCATCAGCTCCATGAGTCCCTAGGGAAGGGACACTGGCTGCAAAAGCAATTCCTAGAGCCTACGGCTGCAGCACATGAGGAAGTCTCTTCACCGTTTCCAGGGAAAACAGTAGAACCCGAAAGTCATTGCAATCATGAGCCTCTCCATCTCTCCTTTCCACAACAGAGAAAACATTTCTTGCAGTCTGTCACTTCTGAGGCTTTAATGGAAATGTCTTTCAAGTTTCGGAAAAAAATAGTCTAATATAAATTGGTTAAGAACCCCTCCCACCTTGGCAACCCCTCTTGGGCCCCATTTATACTGCCTGTTTCAACCACACTGAACTCTAGCCCTCTGATACTTTTATGTAGATTAGAACAAGGCCAAATGCTGAGGCGGAGGGATCAGGAGACTGAGAACCGTATTCTGGGCACCAAGTCTAGGCTCACATCAACCCAGCCTCCTGGGACACCATCTCCTCAGCCCTCCAGTCTCATTAGCACTTCAACACCCCTCTTGGTTCTTCCGGTCTTCCCATCAATATGGCACCACCCTCTCCGCTAGGAGTAAAAATCATTATAATCCTCTCTCCACCATGAAAGGATGAGATAAAGGCTCAGCAGCAGCCCCCGTGAAACACATGGTCAACACTGTGAAGAGGTCTTACTAAGGCGATTTGGTCCGACTCAGAGAAGGAAAGAGACAACTCTGCCCTTAGCCTGATCAGGCCCACAGGAAGGAAGCACACTGGGGGAAGCCTTTGAGAGTGTGGCAATGAGAGAGAACCTTCTTTAGGAGGGGACTCCCTGTTGCCGACCTTGAAAAAGCAAGGATGGGACATTTGTTTACTGGGGCTGTTACAGAGGGGATGTGCCCAGAGGTTAGGCCACCCTGCTTGAGAATCAAAGCACCTTCTAGTCCGAAATGGCTTGAATGCTCCAATCGCCGGATTTTGGGTCTGGGGCAACCCAGATCTTTGTGCGACATTTCCGGAGAGTGCTTTCTCTTGGGAGCACGTCGGGGGACTGGCTTCTCTGCTTCCACCTTTGCTGGCGTGGCCAAAGGAACATCCCCGTAGGCCCGGTTGCCACCAACCAGGCAGTATGTCTCCCCATGCCAGCCCAACTGCGTTTCTCCACACCCTCGGTAGGGGACATGGTAGTGACCAGGGGTAGGGGGAGAAACGGGAGCCACTGCTGCTGCAAAGAAAATCAGAACTGATCAGTCACTTCTGCTATACACAGCCTCCTGCCAGAATTTCCCTCTCTCACGTCTCTCCCACTTTCTGGCTGAAGACCTTTAATCTACTTGACATCCAAAACACAGCTTTGGCCCATCACCTCTATGAGTCCCTAGAGAAGGGACACTGGCTGCAAAAGCAATTCCTAGAGCATACGGCTGCAGCACATGAGGAAGTCTCTTCACCGTTTCCAGGGAAAACAGTAGAACCCGAAAGTCATTGCAATCATGAGCCTCTCCATCTCTCCCTTCCACACCAGAGAAAACATTTCTTGCAGTCTGTCACTTCTGAGGCTTTAATGGAAATGTCTTTCAAGTTTTGGGAAAAACTAATCTAATATAAATTGGTTAAGGACCCCTCCCACCTTGGCAGCCCCTCTTGGGCCCCATTTATACTGCCTGTTTCAACCACACTGAACTCTAGCCCTCTGATACTTTTATGTAGATTAGAACAAGGCCAAATACTGAGGCAGAGTGATCAGGAGAC
>NW_028124488.1:0-63000 GCF_965194825.1 Balaenoptera physalus
TGTCCACCCATCTGTCGGTGGACCTTTTGGTTACTTCCATATCTTGGCTATTGTAATACTATGCAATGCAGATTTGCGTGCCTGTGTCCTTCCAATTCTGTCTTCTTAGTTTATAGGTCCAGGAATAGGTCTGCTGGATCATATGGTCGCTCAATGTTGACCTTTTAAAGGCACCTCTGTTCTGTTCTTCTTAGTGGCTCTTTCCAGGTTACGTCCCACTTAAAGTGGAGGGTATGTATTTCTTTCCCAGCACCTTCAGCATTTATTCTTTGTAGTTTCTGCTGATGGTTATTCTGAGTGGTGTGAGCTGATACCTCTTTGTGGTTGAATTTGCATGTGTCTCATAATGCGTAGAAATTGAGCTTTAAGACATGTGCTTTTTATTTTTCCAGCTGTGATTAGAGCTTATTTCTTCAAAGTGTTTTCTTAAAGTATGTGTCACCACTTGAAATATTTTGGCCATTATCTCCCTCAAGACATTTTGAGGGCAGGTTTCATTTACAGCCCTGCAGTACTTGTTCGTATGAAGTGACCATTAGCTCAGGCTTTAAACCTGCTTTTGCAGGTATCGGCCAAAGAGCGGCAGCCTTTCTACGTTCCCCTTGCTGGTACTAGGGAAACAGACCTACCGGCCAGTGGTGTACTTCGGTTATAAATTAGAGTGCAATGTGCCCGGATAAACCCAAAAATGTTGATGTCTCCTTGCTTTGGTTTGTTTTTAAATTGAGTTTATATTTATTATTAGAGTAATATTCCATTGTGTACGTGGACCACTTCTTCTTGGTGCATTCCTCGGTTGATGGACATTTTCATTGCTTCCAAGTGCTGGCTATGGTAAATCTTGCTGGCGTACAGGTGTGCCAGCCTGTGACTTTTGGATTCTCATTTTTGCAGGTGCTAGGCCAAGCAGTGGTTGTGATTGATTGACTGGTAGCTCAATGTTTCCCTTTCCAAAGCACCTACACTGTGTTTTCATTAGTGGCTCTTTACATGCCCCCCCTTACAACCGAGGGTACGCATTTCTCCACACTCCCTTCACCATTTGTTTTTTGCAGCATTTTTCCTAATGGCCATTCTGACTGCTGTGAGCTGATAGGTTTTTGTAATATGGATATGCATGTCATTAAAATTCGTCATATTCCTATGCTTTTTTCTTTTCTCTTAAAAGAAAAAACCGTGAGTACAATATAGCTCTTGAAATTGTCTTCTTCGAAGGTTGCCCTCTTCTGAATTTTTTGGTCGATTTTTGACCCCAGAAATTTTCTGGAGGGCAGGTGCCATTTACAGAACTGCAAGTTGGTGAAAATTTAGTGACCTTTTGCAGTGGGTTCAAAGCTGCTGTTGTGGGAAACGGCCACAAGGAGGTAGCATTTCTCCATTCCCGAATCTGGGTACTAGGGCAGCAGAGCCTTTCTGGAAGTCATTGTCCTAGGTTGCAAATTAGAATGGAATTTGCCAGGAGAAATCCCCATAAGTTTATGTCTCATAACTTCTTCTTGGTTTTTAAATTTTTTTTAATCTGGGTAAAGTTTAGAATATTGTTTGTCCTAGGTGTACACAATCTGGTTCATTTGTACATTATGTATGTCTATTAATGTACAGATACTCTTGCCATGTAAAATATTACAGTGTTCCGTTGACCTCCCTTGCTATATGTTCGGTCTTTTTGATACATGTATATAATATGTATGTGTATATGTATAGTAACACTAATCTTCATTTCTCAATTTCCCCCTCCTTTCCTTTCAGATGAGCATAGTTTGTTTTCTAAGCCTGTGAGTGTCTTTCTCTTTGGATATATGTTCATCTGTGTCAGTTATTAGATAATGCCATAAGTGATAATATAGGATATAGGTGTTTTGCCTTCCGACCTACTTTATGTTTTGTGATTATCTCCAGGCTCATGTACGGTGCCTCAAAGAGCAGTGCTTCAATGTTTTCCATGGCTAATATTCCATTGTGTGCATGGACCACTTCTTCTTGGTGCATTCCTCTGTTGATGGACATTTTCGTTGCTTCCAAGTGTTGCCTATGGTAAATATTGCTGGAGTGCAGGATTGCCAGCCTGTGATTTTTGATTTTCATTTTCTCAGGTGATAGTCCCAGCAGTGGGTATGATTGATTGACTGGTATGGTAGCTCAACGTTTACCTTTTCAAGGCACCTCAATTGTGTTTTCATTAGTGGCTCTTACCATGTCCCCCTTAGAATCGAGGGTATGCATTTCTCCACAATCACGTCAGCATTTATTGTTTGCAGCATTTTTGTTGATGGCCATTCTGACTGGTGTGAGCTGATAGGTTTTTGTAATTTGGGTTTACATGTCTGTAAAAATTCCTACAATTCATCATTTCTCCACGGCCTTTTCTTTTCTATTAAAAGAAAAAAGCAAAAAATGGTTAGTATAATATACCTCTTCCAATTTTCCTTTTGGGAGGTTGCACTCTAGAAATTTTTGGTCGATTTTCGACCTCAGCATTTTTTGGAGGGCCGGTGTCATTTACAGACCTGCAGTTGGTGAATATTTAGTGACCTTTTGCAGAGGGTTTAAAGCTGCTGTTGTGGGAAACGGCCACAAGGATGCAGCATTTCTCCATTCCCAAATCTGGGTACTAGGGCAGCAGAGCCGTTCTGGAAGTCGTTTGCCTAGGTTGTAAATTTGAATGGAATGTGCGAGGAAAACCCCCGATAAGTTTATGTCTCATTACTCCTAGTTCGTTGTTTTAATTTTTTCAATTGGGGTAATGGTTAGAATGTTGCTTGTCCAAGGTGTACACACTCTGGTTCATCTACATATTCTATATACCTATTTATGTAGAGACCTCTTCCCGTGTAAATTATTACAGAGTGTTCCGTCAACCTTCCTTGCTATATGGTCGGTCTTTTTGATATATGTATATCATATGTATTTGTATACATATGGTAAGACTAATCTTCATTTATCCATTTCCCCTACCTTTCCTTTTAGATAAGCATAGTTTTTTTTTTTAATAAGTCTGTCATTGACTTTCTCTGTGGAAATATGTTCATTTGTGTCAGTTATTAGATAACGCCTATAAGTGATATCATAGGATATAGGACTTTTACTTTCCGACTTACCTCATGTTCTGTGATTATCTCTAAGATCATCTATGGTGCCTCAAAGAGCACTGTTTCATTGTTTTCCATGGCTAGTTTTCATTGTGTACATGGACCACTTCTTCTTTATCCTTTCATCTGTTGATGGACATTTTGGTTGCTTCACTGTCTTGTCTATTGTGAATAAGGCTGCAGTGCAGCTTTTGCAGCCCGGGTCTTCTTCATTCTGGTCTTCTCAGGTGAGAGGCCCATTGGTGCACCTGCTGGATTGAATGATACCTCAATTTTTCCTTTTAAACGCAGCTCCTTTCTGTTCTCATTATTAGCGTTTAACCCTTTTACATCTCACCAGCAGCTAGAGGGTACACAGTTCTCTGAAACCTCTTCAGCATTTATTGTTTGTAGACTTTTTGCCAATGGTCAGTCGTCTGGTGCGAGTTGAAAACCTTTTGTAGATTAGATTGCATGAGTCTAATACTTCCTGAGGCTGAGCTTTTATCCGTTTTCCTTTCTTTAAAAAGAGAGTGAGTAAAACTTACCTCTTCATAGTATCTTCTTGAAAATTTTGCCTCTTTTGAATTTTTTTTATCCATTCCCTACCTCAGCACAATTTTGAGGGCAGGTGTCCTTTACAGCCCTGAGTCCTTGTGAATGGTAAGTGACCATTAGCTGTGGGTTAAAAGCTGCTCTTGCGGGAATCGGCCACAAGGCGGCAGCATTTCTCCTTTACCAAATCTGGTTACTAGGGCAACAGAGCCTTACTGGAAGTGGTGTTCTAGCTTGTAAATTAGAATGGAATGTGCGAGGAAAAAGCCCTTTAAGTTTATGTCTCATTACTTCTTGTTGGTATTTTTAACTTAATTTTTATTTTTTATCACAGCAAACTTGATTACAATGTTTTGTTTGTTCTCGGTGTGCAAGATCTGGTTCTTTCACACATATACATATATCTATTCTTCTTCGGATCCTTTTCCCATGTAGGTTATGACACAATGTTGAGTAGTGTTCTCTTGGTATTGCGTAGGTCTTTGGTGATTATATATTTCACATGTGTTTGTATCTCTCTGTTAACCTCAATATGGTAAGGTATCCAATCCTCACACCTTTCTATTTGGTGAACCACAAGTTTTTTTAATGAATCTATGATAGTGTTTCTCTGTGGAAATATCTTTGTTTGTATCATTTTTTAGGTAACCCCTATATGTGATATGATAGGATATGTGTCTTTCTCTTTCTCACTTGCTCCAAATTGCGTGATTACTTCTAGACTCATCTATGGTGCTGCAAATGGCATTGTTTCATTTTTTCACTAGCTCATATTCCATCTGTACAGGTAGCAGTTCTTCTTTGTCCACCCATCTGTCGGTGGACCTTTTGGTTACTTCCATATCTTGGCTATTGTAATACTATGCAATGCAGATTTGCGTGCCTGTGTCCTTCCAATTCTGTCTTCTTAGTTTATAGGTCCAGGAATAGGTCTGCTGGATCATATGGTCGCTCAATGTTGACCTTTTAAAGGCACCTCTGTTCTGTTCTTCTTAGTGGCTCTTTCCAGGTTACGTCCCACTTAAAGTGGAGGGTATGTATTTCTTTCCCAGCACCTTCAGCATTTATTCTTTGTAGTTTCTGCTGATGGTTATTCTGAGTGGTGTGAGCTGATACCTCTTTGTGGTTGAATTTGCATGTGTCTCATAATGCGTAGAAATTGAGCTTTAAGACATGTGCTTTTTATTTTTCCAGCTGTGATTAGAGCTTATTTCTTCAAAGTGTTTTCTTAAAGTATGTGTCACCACTTGAAATATTTTGGCCATTATCTCCCTCAAGACATTTTGAGGGCAGGTTTCATTTACAGCCCTGCAGTACTTGTTCGTATGAAGTGACCATTAGCTCAGGCTTTAAACCTGCTTTTGCAGGTATCGGCCAAAGAGCGGCAGCCTTTCTACGTTCCCCTTGCTGGTACTAGGGAAACAGACCTACCGGCCAGTGGTGTACTTCGGTTATAAATTAGAGTGCAATGTGCCCGGATAAACCCACAAATGTTGATGTCTCCTTGCTTTGGTTTGTTTTTAAATTGAGTTTATATTTATTATTAGAGTAATATTCCATTGTGTACGTGGACCACTTCTTCTTGGTGCATTCCTCGGTTGATGGACATTTTCATTGCTTCCAAGTGCTGGCTATGGTAAATCTTGCTGGCGTACAGGTGTGCCAGCCTGTGACTTTTGGATTCTCATTTTTGCAGGTGCTAGGCCAAGCAGTGGTTGTGATTGATTGACTGGTAGCTCAATGTTTCCCTTTCCAAAGCACCTACACTGTGTTTTCATTAGTGGCTCTTTACATGCCCCCCCTTACAACCGAGGGTACGCATTTCTCCACACTCCCTTCACCATTTGTTTTTTGCAGCATTTTTCCTAATGGCCATTCTGACTGCTGTGAGCTGATAGGTTTTTGTAATATGGATATGCATGTCATTAAAATTCGTCATATTCCTATGCTTTTTTCTTTTCTCTTAAAAGAAAAAACCGTGAGTACAATATAGCTCTTGAAATTGTCTTCTTCGAAGGTTGCCCTCTTCTGAATTTTTTGGTCGATTTTTGACCCCAGAAATTTTCTGGAGGGCAGGTGCCATTTACAGAACTGCAAGTTGGTGAAAATTTAGTGACATTTTGCAGTGGGTTCAAAGCTGCTGTTGTGGGAAACGGCCACAAGGAGGTAGCATTTCTCCATTCCCGAATCTGGGTACTAGGGCAGCAGAGCCTTTCTGGAAGTCATTGTCCTAGGTTGCAAATTAGAATGGAATTTGCCAGGAGAAATCCCCATAAGTTTATGTCTCATAACTTCTTCTTGGTTTTTAAATTTTTTTTAATCTGGGTAAAGTTTAGAATATTGTTTGTCCTAGGTGTACACAATCTGGTTCATTTGTACATTATGTATGTCTATTAATGTACAGATACTCTTGCCATGTAAAATATTACAGTGTTCCGTTGACCTCCCTTGCTATATGTTCGGTCTTTTTGATACATGTATATAATATGTATGTGTATATGTATAGTAACACTAATCTTCATTTCTCAATTTCCCCCTCCTTTCCTTTCAGATGAGCATAGTTTGTTTTCTAAGCCTGTGAGTGTCTTTCTCTTTGGATATATGTTCATCTGTGTCAGTTATTAGATAATGCCATAAGTGATAATATAGGATATAGGTTTTTTGCCTTCCGACCTACTTTATGTTTTGTGATTATCTCCAGGCTCATGTACGGTGCCTCAAAGAGCAGTGCTTCAATGTTTTCCATGGCTAATATTCCATTGTGTGCATGGACCACTTCTTCTTGGTGCATTCCTCTGTTGATGGACATTTTCGTTGCTTCCAAGTGTTGCCTATGGTAAATATTGCTGGAGTGCAGGATTGCCAGCCTGTGATTTTTGATTTTCATTTTCTCAGGTGATAGTCCCAGCAGTGGGTATGATTGATTGACTGGTATGGTAGCTCAACGTTTACCTTTTCAAGGCACCTCAATTGTGTTTTCATTAGTGGCTCTTACCATGTCCCCCTTAGAATCGAGGGTATGCATTTCTCCACAATCACGTCAGCATTTATTGTTTGCAGCATTTTTGTTGATGGCCATTCTGACTGGTGTGAGCTGATAGGTTTTTGTAATTTGGGTTTACATGTCTGTAAAAATTCCTACAATTCATCATTTCTCCACGGCCTTTTCTTTTCTATTAAAAGAAAAAAGCAAAAAATGGTTAGTATAATATACCTCTTCCAATTTTCCTTTTGGGAGGTTGCACTCTAGAAATTTTTGGTCGATTTTCGACCTCAGCATTTTTTGGAGGGCCGGTGTCATTTACAGACCTGCAGTTGGTGAATATTTAGTGACCTTTTGCAGAGGGTTTAAAGCTGCTGTTGTGGGAAACGGCCACAAGGATGCAGCATTTCTCCATTCCCAAATCTGGGTACTAGGGCAGCAGAGCCGTTCTGGAAGTCGTTTGCCTAGGTTGTAAATTTGAATGGAATGTGCGAGGAAAACCCCCGATAAGTTTATGTCTCATTACTCCTAGTTCGTTGTTTTAATTTTTTCAATTGGGGTAATGGTTAGAATGTTGCTTGTCCAAGGTGTACACACTCTGGTTCATCTACATATTCTATATACCTATTTATGTAGAGACCTCTTCCCGTGTAAATTATTACAGAGTGTTCCGTCAACCTTCCTTGCTATATGGTCGGTCTTTTTGATATATGTATATCATATGTATTTGTATACATATGGTAAGACTAATCTTCATTTATCCATTTCCCCTACCTTTCCTTTTAGATAAGCATAGTTTTTTTTTTTTAATAAGTCTGTCATTGACTTTCTCTGTGGAAATATGTTCATTTGTGTCAGTTATTAGATAACGCCTATAAGTGATATCATAGGATATAGGACTTTTACTTTCCGACTTACCTCATGTTCTGTGATTATCTCTAAGATCATCTATGGTGCCTCAAAGAGCACTGTTTCATTGTTTTCCATGGCTAGTTTTCATTGTGTACATGGACCACTTCTTCTTTATCCTTTCATCTGTTGATGGACATTTTGGTTGCTTCACTGTCTTGTCTATTGTGAATAAGGCTGCAGTGCAGCTTTTGCAGCCCGGGTCTTCTTCATTCTGGTCTTCTCAGGTGAGAGGCCCATTGGTGCACCTGCTGGATTGAATGATACCTCAATTTTTCCTTTTAAACGCAGCTCCTTTCTGTTCTCATTATTAGCGTTTAACCCTTTTACATCTCACCAGCAGCTAGAGGGTACACAGTTCTCTGAAACCTCTTCAGCATTTATTGTTTGTAGACTTTTTGCCAATGGTCAGTCGTCTGGTGCGAGTTGAAAACCTTTTGTAGATTAGATTGCATGAGTCTAATACTTCCTGAGGCTGAGCTTTTATCCGTTTTCCTTTCTTTAAAAAGAGAGTGAGTAAAACTTACCTCTTCATAGTATCTTCTTGAAAATTTTGCCTCTTTTGAATTTTTTTTATCCATTCCCTACCTCAGCACAATTTTGAGGGCAGGTGTCCTTTACAGCCCTGAGTCCTTGTGAATGGTAAGTGACCATTAGCTCTGGGTTAAAAGCTGCTCTTGCGGGAATCGGCCACAAGGCGGCAGCATTTCTCCTTTACCAAATCTGGTTACTAGGGCAACAGAGCCTTACTGGAAGTGGTGTTCTAGCTTGTAAATTAGAATGGAATGTGCGAGGAAAAAGCCCTTTAAGTTTATGTCTCATTACTTCTTGTTGGTATTTTTAACTTAATTTTTATTTTTTATCACAGCAAACTTGATTACAATGTTTTGTTTGTTCTCGGTGTGCAAGATCTGGTTCTTTCACACATATACATATATCTATTCTTCTTCGGATCCTTTTCCCATGTAGGTTATGACACAATGTTGAGTAGTGTTCTCTTGGTATTGCGTAGGTCTTTGGTGATTATATATTTCACATGTGTTTGTATCTCTCTGTTAACCTCAATATGGTAAGGTATCCAATCCTCACACCTTTCTATTTGGTGAACCACAAGTTTTTTTAATGAATCTATGATAGTGTTTCTCTGTGGAAATATCTTTGTTTGTATCATTTTTTAGGTAACCCCTATATGTGATATGATAGGATATGTGTCTTTCTCTTTCTCACTTGCTCCAAATTGCGTGATTACTTCTAGACTCATCTATGGTGCTGCAAATGGCATTGTTTCATTTTTTCACTAGCTCATATTCCATCTGTACAGGTAGCAGTTCTTCTTTGTCCACCCATCTGTCGGTGGACCTTTTGGTTACTTCCATATCTTGGCTATTGTAATACTATGCAATGCAGATTTGCGTGCCTGTGTCCTTCCAATTCTGTCTTCTTAGTTTATAGGTCCAGGAATAGGTCTGCTGGATCATATGGTCGCTCAATGTTGACCTTTTAAAGGCACCTCTGTTCTGTTCTTCTTAGTGGCTCTTTCCAGGTTACGTCCCACTTAAAGTGGAGGGTATGTATTTCTTTCCCAGCACCTTCAGCATTTATTCTTTGTAGTTTCTGCTGATGGTTATTCTGAGTGGTGTGAGCTGATACCTCTTTGTGGTTGAATTTGCATGTGTCTCATAATGCGTAGAAATTGAGCTTTAAGACATGTGCTTTTTATTTTTCCAGCTGTGATTAGAGCTTATTTCTTCAAAGTGTTTTCTTAAAGTATGTGTCACCACTTGAAATATTTTGGCCATTATCTCCCTCAAGACATTTTGAGGGCAGGTTTCATTTACAGCCCTGCAGTACTTGTTCGTATGAAGTGACCATTAGCTCAGGCTTTAAACCTGCTTTTGCAGGTATCGGCCAAAGAGCGGCAGCCTTTCTACGTTCCCCTTGCTGGTACTAGGGAAACAGACCTACCGGCCAGTGGTGTACTTCGGTTATAAATTAGAGTGCAATGTGCCCGGATAAACCCACAAATGTTGATGTCTCCTTGCTTTGGTTTGTTTTTAAATTGAGTTTATATTTATTATTAGAGTAATATTCCATTGTGTACGTGGACCACTTCTTCTTGGTGCATTCCTCGGTTGATGGACATTTTCATTGCTTCCAAGTGCTGGCTATGGTAAATCTTGCTGGCGTACAGGTGTGCCAGCCTGTGACTTTTGGATTCTCATTTTTGCAGGTGCTAGGCCAAGCAGTGGTTGTGATTGATTGACTGGTAGCTCAATGTTTCCCTTTCCAAAGCACCTACACTGTGTTTTCATTAGTGGCTCTTTACATGCCCCCCCTTACAACCGAGGGTACGCATTTCTCCACACTCCCTTCACCATTTGTTTTTTGCAGCATTTTTCCTAATGGCCATTCTGACTGCTGTGAGCTGATAGGTTTTTGTAATATGGATATGCATGTCATTAAAATTCGTCATATTCCTATGCTTTTTTCTTTTCTCTTAAAAGAAAAAACCGTGAGTACAATATAGCTCTTGAAATTGTCTTCTTCGAAGGTTGCCCTCTTCTGAATTTTTTGGTCGATTTTTGACCCCAGAAATTTTCTGGAGGGCAGGTGGCATTTACAGAACTGCAAGTTGGTGAAAATTTAGTGACCTTTTGCAGTGGGTTCAAAGCTGCTGTTGTGGGAAACGGCCACAAGGAGGTAGCATTTCTCCATTCCCGAATCTGGGTACTAGGGCAGCAGAGCCTTTCTGGAAGTCATTGTCCTAGGTTGCAAATTAGAATGGAATTTGCCAGGAGAAATCCCCATAAGTTTATGTCTCATAACTTCTTCTTGGTTTTTAAATTTTTTTTAATCTGGGTAAAGTTTAGAATATTGTTTGTCCTAGGTGTACACAATCTGGTTCATTTGTACATTATGTATGTCTATTAATGTACAGATACTCTTGCCATGTAAAATATTACAGTGTTCCGTTGACCTCCCTTGCTATATGTTCGGTCTTTTTGATACATGTATATAATATGTATGTGTATATGTATAGTAACACTAATCTTCATTTCTCAATTTCCCCCTCCTTTCCTTTCAGATGAGCATAGTTTGTTTTCTAAGCCTGTGAGTGTCTTTCTCTTTGGATATATGTTCATCTGTGTCAGTTATTAGATAATGCCATAAGTGATAATATAGGATATAGGTGTTTTGCCTTCCGACCTACTTTATGTTTTGTGATTATCTCCAGGCTCATGTACGGTGCCTCAAAGAGCAGTGCTTCAATGTTTTCCATGGCTAATATTCCATTGTGTGCATGGACCACTTCTTCTTGGTGCATTCCTCTGTTGATGGACATTTTCGTTGCTTCCAAGTGTTGCCTATGGTAAATATTGCTGGAGTGCAGGATTGCCAGCCTGTGATTTTTGATTTTCATTTTCTCAGGTGATAGTCCCAGCAGTGGGTATGATTGATTGACTGGTATGGTAGCTCAACGTTTACCTTTTCAAGGCACCTCAATTGTGTTTTCATTAGTGGCTCTTACCATGTCCCCCTTAGAATCGAGGGTATGCATTTCTCCACAATCACGTCAGCATTTATTGTTTGCAGCATTTTTGTTGATGGCCATTCTGACTGGTGTGAGCTGATAGGTTTTTGTAATTTGGGTTTACATGTCTGTAAAAATTCCTACAATTCATCATTTCTCCACGGCCTTTTCTTTTCTATTAAAAGAAAAAAGCAAAAAATGGTTAGTATAATATACCTCTTCCAATTTTCCTTTTGGGAGGTTGCACTCTAGAAATTTTTGGTCGATTTTCGACCTCAGCATTTTTTGGAGGGCCGGTGTCATTTACAGACCTGCAGTTGGTGAATATTTAGTGACCTTTTGCAGAGGGTTTAAAGCTGCTGTTGTGGGAAACGGCCACAAGGATGCAGCATTTCTCCATTCCCAAATCTGGGTACTAGGGCACCAGAGCCGTTCTGGAAGTCGTTTGCCTAGGTTGTAAATTTGAATGGAATGTGCGAGGAAAACCCCCGATAAGTTTATGTCTCATTACTCCTAGTTCGTTGTTTTAATTTTTTCAATTGGGGTAATGGTTAGAATGTTGCTTGTCCAAGGTGTACACACTCTGGTTCATCTACATATTCTATATACCTATTTATGTAGAGACCTCTTCCCGTGTAAATTATTACAGAGTGTTCCGTCAACCTTCCTTGCTATATGGTCGGTCTTTTTGATATATGTATATCATATGTATTTGTATACATATGGTAAGACTAATCTTCATTTATCCATTTCCCCTACCTTTCCTTTTAGATAAGCATAGTTTTTTTTTTTTAATAAGTCTGTCATTGACTTTCTCTGTGGAAATATGTTCATTTGTGTCAGTTATTAGATAACGCCTATAAGTGATATCATAGGATATAGGACTTTTACTTTCCGACTTACCTCATGTTCTGTGATTATCTCTAAGATCATCTATGGTGCCTCAAAGAGCACTGTTTCATTGTTTTCCATGGCTAGTTTTCATTGTGTACATGGACCACTTCTTCTTTATCCTTTCATCTGTTGATGGACATTTTGGTTGCTTCACTGTCTTGTCTATTGTGAATAAGGCTGCAGTGCAGCTTTTGCAGCCCGGGTCTTCTTCATTCTGGTCTTCTCAGGTGAGAGGCCCATTGGTGCACCTGCTGGATTGAATGATACCTCAATTTTTCCTTTTAAACGCAGCTCCTTTCTGTTCTCATTATTAGCGTTTAACCCTTTTACATCTCACCAGCAGCTAGAGGGTACACAGTTCTCTGAAACCTCTTCAGCATTTATTGTTTGTAGACTTTTTGCCAATGGTCAGTCGTCTGGTGCGAGTTGAAAACCTTTTGTAGATTAGATTGCATGAGTCTAATACTTCCTGAGGCTGAGCTTTTATCCGTTTTCCTTTCTTTAAAAAGAGAGTGAGTAAAACTTACCTCTTCATAGTATCTTCTTGAAAATTTTGCCTCTTTTGAATTTTTTTTATCCATTCCCTACCTCAGCACAATTTTGAGGGCAGGTGTCCTTTACAGCCCTGAGTCCTTGTGAATGGTAAGTGACCATTAGCTGTGGGTTAAAAGCTGCTCTTGCGGGAATCGGCCACAAGGCGGCAGCATTTCTCCTTTACCAAATCTGGTTACTAGGGCAACAGAGCCTTACTGGAAGTGGTGTTCTAGCTTGTAAATTAGAATGGAATGTGCGAGGAAAAAGCCCTTTAAGTTTATGTCTCATTACTTCTTGTTGGTATTTTTAACTTAATTTTTATTTTTTATCACAGCAAACTTGATTACAATGTTTTGTTTGTTCTCGGTGTGCAAGATCTGGTTCTTTCACACATATACATATATCTATTCTTCTTCGGATCCTTTTCCCATGTAGGTTATGACACAATGTTGAGTAGTCTTCTCTTGGTATTGCGTAGGTCTTTGGTGATTATATATTTCACATGTGTTTGTATCTCTCTGTTAACCTCAATATGGTAAGGTATCCAATCCTCACACCTTTCTATTTGGTGAACCACAAGTTTTTTTAATGAATCTATGATAGTGTTTCTCTGTGGAAATATCTTTGTTTGTATCATTTTTTAGGTAACCCCTATATGTGATATGATAGGATATGTGTCTTTCTCTTTCTCACTTGCTCCAAATTGCGTGATTACTTCTAGACTCATCTATGGTGCTGCAAATGGCATTGTTTCATTTTTTCACTAGCTCATATTCCATCTGTACAGGTAGCAGTTCTTCTTTGTCCACCCATCTGTCGGTGGACCTTTTGGTTACTTCCATATCTTGGCTATTGTAATACTATGCAATGCAGATTTGCGTGCCTGTGTCCTTCCAATTCTGTCTTCTTAGTTTATAGGTCCAGGAATAGGTCTGCTGGATCATATGGTCGCTCAATGTTGACCTTTTAAAGGCACCTCTGTTCTGTTCTCCTTAGTGGCTCTTTCCAGGTTACGTCCCACTTAAAGTGGAGGGTATGTATTTCTTTCCCAGCACCTTCAGCATTTATTCTTTGTAGTTTCTGCTGATGGTTATTCTGAGTGGTGTGAGCTGATACCTCTTTGTGGTTGAATTTGCATGTGTCTCATAATGCGTAGAAATTGAGCTTTAAGACATGTGCTTTTTATTTTTCCAGCTGTGATTAGAGCTTATTTCTTCAAAGTGTTTTCTTAAAGTATGTGTCACCACTTGAAATATTTTGGCCATTATCTCCCTCAAGACATTTTGAGGGCAGGTTTCATTTACAGCCCTGCAGTACTTGTTCGTATGAAGTGACCATTAGCTCAGGCTTTAAACCTGCTTTTGCAGGTATCGGCCAAAGAGCGGCAGCCTTTCTACGTTCCCCTTGCTGGTACTAGGGAAACAGACCTACCGGCCAGTGGTGTACTTCGGTTATAAATTAGAGTGCAATGTGCCCGGATAAACCCACAAATGTTGATGTCTCCTTGCTTTGGTTTGTTTTTAAATTGAGTTTATATTTATTATTAGAGTAATATTCCATTGTGTACGTGGACCACTTCTTCTTGGTGCATTCCTCGGTTGATGGACATTTTCATTGCTTCCAAGTGCTGGCTATGGTAAATCTTGCTGGCGTACAGGTGTGCCAGCCTGTGACTTTTGGATTCTCATTTTTGCAGGTGCTAGGCCAAGCAGTGGTTGTGATTGATTGACTGGTAGCTCAATGTTTCCCTTTCCAAAGCACCTACACTGTGTTTTCATTAGTGGCTCTTTACATGCCCCCCCTTACAACCGAGGGTACGCATTTCTCCACACTCCCTTCACCATTTGTTTTTTGCAGCATTTTTCCTAATGGCCATTCTGACTGCTGTGAGCTGATAGGTTTTTGTAATATGGATATGCATGTCATTAAAATTCGTCATATTCCTATGCTTTTTTCTTTTCTCTTAAAAGAAAAAACCGTGAGTACAATATAGCTCTTGAAATTGTCTTCTTCGAAGGTTGCCCTCTTCTGAATTTTTTGGTCGATTTTTGACCCCAGAAATTTTCTGGAGGGCAGGTGCCATTTACAGAACTGCAAGTTGGTGAAAATTTAGTGACCTTTTGCAGTGGGTTCAAAGCTGCTGTTGTGGGAAACGGCCACAAGGAGGTAGCATTTCTCCATTCCCGAATCTGGGTACTAGGGCAGCAGAGCCTTTCTGGAAGTCATTGTCCTAGGTTGCAAATTAGAATGGAATTTGCCAGGAGAAATCCCCATAAGTTTATGTCTCATAACTTCTTCTTGGTTTTTAAATTTTTTTTAATCTGGGTAAAGTTTAGAATATTGTTTGTCCTAGGTGTACACAATCTGGTTCATTTGTACATTATGTATGTCTATTAATGTACAGATACTCTTGCCATGTAAAATATTACAGTGTTCCGTTGACCTCCCTTGCTATATGTTCGGTCTTTTTGATACATGTATATAATATGTATGTGTATATGTATAGTAACACTAATCTTCATTTCTCAATTTCCCCCTCCTTTCCTTTCAGATGAGCATAGTTTGTTTTCTAAGCCTGTGAGTGTCTTTCTCTTTGGATATATGTTCATCTGTGTCAGTTATTAGATAATGCCATAAGTGATAATATAGGATATAGGTGTTTTGCCTTCCGACCTACTTTATGTTTTGTGATTATCTCCAGGCTCATGTACGGTGCCTCAAAGAGCAGTGCTTCAATGTTTTCCATGGCTAATATTCCATTGTGTGCATGGACCACTTCTTCTTGGTGCATTCCTCTGTTGATGGACATTTTCGTTGCTTCCAAGTGTTGCCTATGGTAAATATTGCTGGAGTGCAGGATTGCCAGCCTGTGATTTTTGATTTTCATTTTCTCAGGTGATAGTCCCAGCAGTGGGTATGATTGATTGACTGGTATGGTAGCTCAACGTTTACCTTTTCAAGGCACCTCAATTGTGTTTTCATTAGTGGCTCTTACCATGTCCCCCTTAGAATCGAGGGTATGCATTTCTCCACAATCACGTCAGCATTTATTGTTTGCAGCATTTTTGTTGATGGCCATTCTGACTGGTGTGAGCTGATAGGTTTTTGTAATTTGGGTTTACATGTCTGTAAAAATTCCTACAATTCATCATTTCTCCACGGCCTTTTCTTTTCTATTAAAAGAAAAAAGCAAAAAATGGTTAGTATAATATACCTCTTCCAATTTTCCTTTTGGGAGGTTGCACTCTAGAAATTTTTGGTCGATTTTCGACCTCAGCATTTTTTGGAGGGCCGGTGTCATTTACAGACCTGCAGTTGGTGAATATTTAGTGACCTTTTGCAGAGGGTTTAAAGCTGCTGTTGTGGGAAACGGCCACAAGGATGCAGCATTTCTCCATTCCCAAATCTGGGTACTAGGGCACCAGAGCCGTTCTGGAAGTCGTTTGCCTAGGTTGTAAATTTGAATGGAATGTGCGAGGAAAACCCCCGATAAGTTTATGTCTCATTACTCCTAGTTCGTTGTTTTAATTTTTTCAATTGGGGTAATGGTTAGAATGTTGCTTGTCCAAGGTGTACACACTCTGGTTCATCTACATATTCTATATACCTATTTATGTAGAGACCTCTTCCCGTGTAAATTATTACAGAGTGTTCCGTCAACCTTCCTTGCTATATGGTCGGTCTTTTTGATATATGTATATCATATGTATTTGTATACATATGGTAAGACTAATCTTCATTTATCCATTTCCCCTACCTTTCCTTTTAGATAAGCATAGTTTTTTTTTTTTAATAAGTCTGTCATTGACTTTCTCTGTGGAAATATGTTCATTTGTGTCAGTTATTAGATAACGCCTATAAGTGATATCATAGGATATAGGACTTTTACTTTCCGACTTACCTCATGTTCTGTGATTATCTCTAAGATCATCTATGGTGCCTCAAAGAGCACTGTTTCATTGTTTTCCATGGCTAGTTTTCATTGTGTACATGGACCACTTCTTCTTTATCCTTTCATCTGTTGATGGACATTTTGGTTGCTTCACTGTCTTGTCTATTGTGAATAAGGCTGCAGTGCAGCTTTTGCAGCCCGGGTCTTCTTCATTCTGGTCTTCTCAGGTGAGAGGCCCATTGGTGCACCTGCTCGATTGAATGATACCTCAATTTTTCCTTTTAAACGCAGCTCCTTTCTGTTCTCATTATTAGCGTTTAACCCTTTTACATCTCACCAGCAGCTAGAGGGTACACAGTTCTCTGAAACCTCTTCAGCATTTATTGTTTGTAGACTTTTTGCCAATGGTCAGTCGTCTGGTGCGAGTTGAAAACCTTTTGTAGATTAGATTGCATGAGTCTAATACTTCCTGAGGCTGAGCTTTTATCCGTTTTCCTTTCTTTAAAAAGAGAGTGAGTAAAACTTACCTCTTCATAGTATCTTCTTGAAAATTTTGCCTCTTTTGAATTTTTTTTATCCATTCCCTACCTCAGCACAATTTTGAGGGCAGGTGTCCTTTACAGCCCTGAGTCCTTGTGAATGGTAAGTGACCATTAGCTGTGGGTTAAAAGCTGCTCTTGCGGGAATCGGCCACAAGGCGGCAGCATTTCTCCTTTACCAAATCTGGTTACTAGGGCAACAGAGCCTTACTGGAAGTGGTGTTCTAGCTTGTAAATTAGAATGGAATGTGCGAGGAAAAAGCCCTTTAAGTTTATGTCTCATTACTTCTTGTTGGTATTTTTAACTTAATTTTTATTTTTTATCACAGCAAACTTGATTACAATGTTTTGTTTGTTCTCGGTGTGCAAGATCTGGTTCTTTCACACATATACATATATCTATTCTTCTTCGGATCCTTTTCCCATGTAGGTTATGACACAATGTTGAGTAGTGTTCTCTTGGTATTGCGTAGGTCTTTGGTGATTATATATTTCACATGTGTTTGTATCTCTCTGTTAACCTCAATATGGTAAGGTATCCAATCCTCACACCTTTCTATTTGGTGAACCACAAGTTTTTTTAATGAATCTATGATAGTGTTTCTCTGTGGAAATATCTTTGTTTGTATCATTTTTTAGGTAACCCCTATATGTGATATGATAGGATATGTGTCTTTCTCTTTCTCACTTGCTCCAAATTGCGTGATTACTTCTAGACTCATCTATGGTGCTGCAAATGGCATTGTTTCATTTTTTCACTAGCTCATATTCCATCTGTACAGGTAGCAGTTCTTCTTTGTCCACCCATCTGTCGGTGGACCTTTTGGTTACTTCCATATCTTGGCTATTGTAATACTATGCAATGCAGATTTGCGTGCCTGTGTCCTTCCAATTCTGTCTTCTTAGTTTATAGGTCCAGGAATAGGTCTGCTGGATCATATGGTCGCTCAATGTTGACCTTTTAAAGGCACCTCTGTTCTGTTCTCCTTAGTGGCTCTTTCCAGGTTACGTCCCACTTAAAGTGGAGGGTATGTATTTCTTTCCCAGCACCTTCAGCATTTATTCTTTGTAGTTTCTGCTGATGGTTATTCTGAGTGGTGTGAGCTGATACCTCTTTGTGGTTGAATTTGCATGTGTCTCATAATGCGTAGAAATTGAGCTTTAAGACATGTGCTTTTTATTTTTCCAGCTGTGATTAGAGCTTATTTCTTCAAAGTGTTTTCTTAAAGTATGTGTCACCACTTGAAATATTTTGGCCATTATCTCCCTCAAGACATTTTGAGGGCAGGTTTCATTTACAGCCCTGCAGTACTTGTTCGTATGAAGTGACCATTAGCTCAGGCTTTAAACCTGCTTTTGCAGGTATCGGCCAAAGAGCGGCAGCCTTTCTACGTTCCCCTTGCTGGTACTAGGGAAACAGACCTACCGGCCAGTGGTGTACTTCGGTTATAAATTAGAGTGCAATGTGCCCGGATAAACCCACAAATGTTGATGTCTCCTTGCTTTGGTTTGTTTTTAAATTGAGTTTATATTTATTATTAGAGTAATATTCCATTGTGTACGTGGACCACTTCTTCTTGGTGCATTCCTCGGTTGATGGACATTTTCATTGCTTCCAAGTGCTGGCTATGGTAAATCTTGCTGGCGTACAGGTGTGCCAGCCTGTGACTTTTGGATTCTCATTTTTGCAGGTGCTAGGCCAAGCAGTGGTTGTGATTGATTGACTGGTAGCTCAATGTTTCCCTTTCCAAAGCACCTACACTGTGTTTTCATTAGTGGCTCTTTACATGCCCCCCCTTACAACCGAGGGTACGCATTTCTCCACACTCCCTTCACCATTTGTTTTTTGCAGCATTTTTCCTAATGGCCATTCTGACTGCTGTGAGCTGATAGGTTTTTGTAATATGGATATGCATGTCATTAAAATTCGTCATATTCCTATGCTTTTTTCTTTTCTCTTAAAAGAAAAAACCGTGAGTACAATATAGCTCTTGAAATTGTCTTCTTCGAAGGTTGCCCTCTTCTGAATTTTTTGGTCGATTTTTGACCCCAGAAATTTTCTGGAGGGCAGGTGCCATTTACAGAACTGCAAGTTGGTGAAAATTTAGTGACCTTTTGCAGTGGGTTCAAAGCTGCTGTTGTGGGAAACGGCCACAAGGAGGTAGCATTTCTCCATTCCCGAATCTGGGTACTAGGGCAGCAGAGCCTTTCTGGAAGTCATTGTCCTAGGTTGCAAATTAGAATGGAATTTGCCAGGAGAAATCCCCATAAGTTTATGTCTCATAACTTCTTCTTGGTTTTTAAATTTTTTTTAATCTGGGTAAAGTTTAGAATATTGTTTGTCCTAGGTGTACACAATCTGGTTCATTTGTACATTATGTATGTCTATTAATGTACAGATACTCTTGCCATGTAAAATATTACAGTGTTCCGTTGACCTCCCTTGCTATATGTTCGGTCTTTTTGATACATGTATATAATATGTATGTGTATATGTATAGTAACACTAATCTTCATTTCTCAATTTCCCCCTCCTTTCCTTTCAGATGAGCATAGTTTGTTTTCTAAGCCTGTGAGTGTCTTTCTCTTTGGATATATGTTCATCTGTGTCAGTTATTAGATAATGCCATAAGTGATAATATAGGATATAGGTGTTTTGCCTTCCGACCTACTTTATGTTTTGTGATTATCTCCAGGCTCATGTACGGTGCCTCAAAGAGCAGTGCTTCAATGTTTTCCATGGCTAATATTCCATTGTGTGCATGGACCACTTCTTCTTGGTGCATTCCTCTGTTGATGGACATTTTCGTTGCTTCCAAGTGTTGCCTATGGTAAATATTGCTGGAGTGCAGGATTGCCAGCCTGTGATTTTTGATTTTCATTTTCTCAGGTGATAGTCCCAGCAGTGGGTATGATTGATTGACTGGTATGGTAGCTCAACGTTTACCTTTTCAAGGCACCTCAATTGTGTTTTCATTAGTGGCTCTTACCATGTCCCCCTTAGAATCGAGGGTATGCATTTCTCCACAATCACGTCAGCATTTATTGTTTGCAGCATTTTTGTTGATGGCCATTCTGACTGGTGTGAGCTGATAGGTTTTTGTAATTTGGGTTTACATGTCTGTAAAAATTCCTACAATTCATCATTTCTCCACGGCCTTTTCTTTTCTATTAAAAGAAAAAAGCAAAAAATGGTTAGTATAATATACCTCTTCCAATTTTCCTTTTGGGAGGTTGCACTCTAGAAATTTTTGGTCGATTTTCGACCTCAGCATTTTTTGGAGGGCCGGTGTCATTTACAGACCTGCAGTTGGTGAATATTTAGTGACCTTTTGCAGAGGGTTTAAAGCTGCTGTTGTGGGAAACGGCCACAAGGATGCAGCATTTCTCCATTCCCAAATCTGGGTACTAGGGCAGCAGAGCCGTTCTGGAAGTCGTTTGCCTAGGTTGTAAATTTGAATGGAATGTGCGAGGAAAACCCCCGATAAGTTTATGTCTCATTACTCCTAGTTCGTTGTTTTAATTTTTTCAATTGGGGTAATGGTTAGAATGTTGCTTGTCCAAGGTGTACACACTCTGGTTCATCTACATATTCTATATACCTATTTATGTAGAGACCTCTTCCCGTGTAAATTATTACAGAGTGTTCCGTCAACCTTCCTTGCTATATGGTCGGTCTTTTTGATATATGTATATCATATGTATTTGTATACATATGGTAAGACTAATCTTCATTTATCCATTTCCCCTACCTTTCCTTTTAGATAAGCATAGTTTTTTTTTTTTAATAAGTCTGTCATTGACTTTCTCTGTGGAAATATGTTCATTTGTGTCAGTTATTAGATAACGCCTATAAGTGATATCATAGGATATAGGACTTTTACTTTCCGACTTACCTCATGTTCTGTGATTATCTCTAAGATCATCTATGGTGCCTCAAAGAGCACTGTTTCATTGTTTTCCATGGCTAGTTTTCATTGTGTACATGGACCACTTCTTCTTTATCCTTTCATCTGTTGATGGACATTTTGGTTGCTTCACTGTCTTGTCTATTGTGAATAAGGCTGCAGTGCAGCTTTTGCAGCCCGGGTCTTCTTCATTCTGGTCTTCTCAGGTGAGAGGCCCATTGGTGCACCTGCTGGATTGAATGATACCTCAATTTTTCCTTTTAAACGCAGCTCCTTTCTGTTCTCATTATTAGCGTTTAACCCTTTTACATCTCACCAGCAGCTAGAGGGTACACAGTTCTCTGAAACCTCTTCAGCATTTATTGTTTGTAGACTTTTTGCCAATGGTCAGTCGTCTGGTGCGAGTTGAAAACCTTTTGTAGATTAGATTGCATGAGTCTAATACTTCCTGAGGCTGAGCTTTTATCCGTTTTCCTTTCTTTAAAAAGAGAGTGAGTAAAACTTACCTCTTCATAGTATCTTCTTGAAAATTTTGCCTCTTTTGAATTTTTTTTATCCATTCCCTACCTCAGCACAATTTTGAGGGCAGGTGTCCTTTACAGCCCTGAGTCCTTGTGAATGGTAAGTGACCATTAGCTGTGGGTTAAAAGCTGCTCTTGCGGGAATCGGCCACAAGGCGGCAGCATTTCTCCTTTACCAAATCTGGTTACTAGGGCAACAGAGCCTTACTGGAAGTGGTGTTCTAGCTTGTAAATTAGAATGGAATGTGCGAGGAAAAAGCCCTTTAAGTTTATGTCTCATTACTTCTTGTTGGTATTTTTAACTTAATTTTTATTTTTTATCACAGCAAACTTGATTACAATGTTTTGTTTGTTCTCGGTGTGCAAGATCTGGTTCTTTCACACATATACATATATCTATTCTTCTTCGGATCCTTTTCCCATGTAGGTTATGACACAATGTTGAGTAGTGTTCTCTTGGTATTGCGTAGGTCTTTGGTGATTATATATTTCACATGTGTTTGTATCTCTCTGTTAACCTCAATATGGTAAGGTATCCAATCCTCACACCTTTCTATTTGGTGAACCACAAGTTTTTTTAATGAATCTATGATAGTGTTTCTCTGTGGAAATATCTTTGTTTGTATCATTTTTTAGGTAACCCCTATATGTGATATGATAGGATATGTGTCTTTCTCTTTCTCACTTGCTCCAAATTGCGTGATTACTTCTAGACTCATCTATGGTGCTGCAAATGGCATTGTTTCATTTTTTCACTAGCTCATATTCCATCTGTACAGGTAGCAGTTCTTCTTTGTCCACCCATCTGTCGGTGGACCTTTTGGTTACTTCCATATCTTGGCTATTGTAATACTATGCAATGCAGATTTGCGTGCCTGTGTCCTTCCAATTCTGTCTTCTTAGTTTATAGGTCCAGGAATAGGTCTGCTGGATCATATGGTCGCTCAATGTTGACCTTTTAAAGGCACCTCTGTTCTGTTCTTCTTAGTGGCTCTTTCCAGGTTACGTCCCACTTAAAGTGGAGGGTATGTATTTCTTTCCCAGCACCTTCAGCATTTATTCTTTGTAGTTTCTGCTGATGGTTATTCTGAGTGGTGTGAGCTGATACCTCTTTGTGGTTGAATTTGCATGTGTCTCATAATGCGTAGAAATTGAGCTTTAAGACATGTGCTTTTTATTTTTCCAGCTGTGATTAGAGCTTATTTCTTCAAAGTGTTTTCTTAAAGTATGTGTCACCACTTGAAATATTTTGGCCATTATCTCCCTCAAGACATTTTGAGGGCAGGTTTCATTTACAGCCCTGCAGTACTTGTTCGTATGAAGTGACCATTAGCTCAGGCTTTAAACCTGCTTTTGCAGGTATCGGCCAAAGAGCGGCAGCCTTTCTACGTTCCCCTTGCTGGTACTAGGGAAACAGACCTACCGGCCAGTGGTGTACTTCGGTTATAAATTAGAGTGCAATGTGCCCGGATAAACCCACAAATGTTGATGTCTCCTTGCTTTGGTTTGTTTTTAAATTGAGTTTATATTTATTATTAGAGTAATATTCCATTGTGTACGTGGACCACTTCTTCTTGGTGCATTCCTCGGTTGATGGACATTTTCATTGCTTCCAAGTGCTGGCTATGGTAAATCTTGCTGGCGTACAGGTGTGCCAGCCTGTGACTTTTGGATTCTCATTTTTGCAGGTGCTAGGCCAAGCAGTGGTTGTGATTGATTGACTGGTAGCTCAATGTTTCCCTTTCCAAAGCACCTACACTGTGTTTTCATTAGTGGCTCTTTACATGCCCCCCCTTACAACCGAGGGTACGCATTTCTCCACACTCCCTTCACCATTTGTTTTTTGCAGCATTTTTCCTAATGGCCATTCTGACTGCTGTGAGCTGATAGGTTTTTGTAATATGGATATGCATGTCATTAAAATTCGTCATATTCCTATGCTTTTTTCTTTTCTCTTAAAAGAAAAAACCGTGAGTACAATATAGCTCTTGAAATTGTCTTCTTCGAAGGTTGCCCTCTTCTGAATTTTTTGGTCGATTTTTGACCCCAGAAATTTTCTGGAGGGCAGGTGCCATTTACAGAACTGCAAGTTGGTGAAAATTTAGTGACCTTTTGCAGTGGGTTCAAAGCTGCTGTTGTGGGAAACGGCCACAAGGAGGTAGCATTTCTCCATTCCCGAATCTGGGTACTAGGGCAGCAGAGCCTTTCTGGAAGTCATTGTCCTAGGTTGCAAATTAGAATGGAATTTGCCAGGAGAAATCCCCATAAGTTTATGTCTCATAACTTCTTCTTGGTTTTTAAATTTTTTTTAATCTGGGTAAAGTTTAGAATATTGTTTGTCCTAGGTGTACACAATCTGGTTCATTTGTACATTATGTATGTCTATTAATGTACAGATACTCTTGCCATGTAAAATATTACAGTGTTCCGTTGACCTCCCTTGCTATATGTTCGGTCTTTTTGATACATGTATATAATATGTATGTGTATATGTATAGTAACACTAATCTTCATTTCTCAATTTCCCCCTCCTTTCCTTTCAGATGAGCATAGTTTGTTTTCTAAGCCTGTGAGTGTCTTTCTCTTTGGATATATGTTCATCTGTGTCAGTTATTAGATAATGCCATAAGTGATAATATAGGATATAGGTGTTTTGCCTTCCGACCTACTTTATGTTTTGTGATTATCTCCAGGCTCATGTACGGTGCCTCAAAGAGCAGTGCTTCAATGTTTTCCATGGCTAATATTCCATTGTGTGCATGGACCACTTCTTCTTGGTGCATTCCTCTGTTGATGGACATTTTCGTTGCTTCCAAGTGTTGCCTATGGTAAATATTGCTGGAGTGCAGGATTGCCAGCCTGTGATTTTTGATTTTCATTTTCTCAGGTGATAGTCCCAGCAGTGGGTATGATTGATTGACTGGTATGGTAGCTCAACGTTTACCTTTTCAAGGCACCTCAATTGTGTTTTCATTAGTGGCTCTTACCATGTCCCCCTTAGAATCGAGGGTATGCATTTCTCCACAATCACGTCAGCATTTATTGTTTGCAGCATTTTTGTTGATGGCCATTCTGACTGGTGTGAGCTGATAGGTTTTTGTAATTTGGGTTTACATGTCTGTAAAAATTCCTACAATTCATCATTTCTCCACGGCCTTTTCTTTTCTATTAAAAGAAAAAAGCAAAAAATGGTTAGTATAATATACCTCTTCCAATTTTCCTTTTGGGAGGTTGCACTCTAGAAATTTTTGGTCGATTTTCGACCTCAGCATTTTTTGGAGGGCCGGTGTCATTTACAGACCTGCAGTTGGTGAATATTTAGTGACCTTTTGCAGAGGGTTTAAAGCTGCTGTTGTGGGAAACGGCCACAAGGATGCAGCATTTCTCCATTCCCAAATCTGGGTACTAGGGCACCAGAGCCGTTCTGGAAGTCGTTTGCCTAGGTTGTAAATTTGAATGGAATGTGCGAGGAAAACCCCCGATAAGTTTATGTCTCATTACTCCTAGTTCGTTGTTTTAATTTTTTCAATTGGGGTAATGGTTAGAATGTTGCTTGTCCAAGGTGTACACACTCTGGTTCATCTACATATTCTATATACCTATTTATGTAGAGACCTCTTCCCGTGTAAATTATTACAGAGTGTTCCGTCAACCTTCCTTGCTATATGGTCGGTCTTTTTGATATATGTATATCATATGTATTTGTATACATATGGTAAGACTAATCTTCATTTATCCATTTCCCCTACCTTTCCTTTTAGATAAGCATAGTTTTTTTTTTTTAATAAGTCTGTCATTGACTTTCTCTGTGGAAATATGTTCATTTGTGTCAGTTATTAGATAACGCCTATAAGTGATATCATAGGATATAGGACTTTTACTTTCCGACTTACCTCATGTTCTGTGATTATCTCTAAGATCATCTATGGTGCCTCAAAGAGCACTGTTTCATTGTTTTCCATGGCTAGTTTTCATTGTGTACATGGACCACTTCTTCTTTATCCTTTCATCTGTTGATGGACATTTTGGTTGCTTCACTGTCTTGTCTATTGTGAATAAGGCTGCAGTGCAGCTTTTGCAGCCCGGGTCTTCTTCATTCTGGTCTTCTCAGGTGAGAGGCCCATTGGTGCACCTGCTCGATTGAATGATACCTCAATTTTTCCTTTTAAACGCAGCTCCTTTCTGTTCTCATTATTAGCGTTTAACCCTTTTACATCTCACCAGCAGCTAGAGGGTACACAGTTCTCTGAAACCTCTTCAGCATTTATTGTTTGTAGACTTTTTGCCAATGGTCAGTCGACTGGTGCGAGTTGAAAACCTTTTGTAGATTAGATTGCATGAGTCTAATACTTCCTGAGGCTGAGCTTTTATCCGTTTTCCTTTCTTTAAAAAGAGAGTGAGTAAAACTTACCTCTTCATAGTATCTTCTTGAAAATTTTGCCTCTTTTGAATTTTTTTTTATCCATTCCCTACCTCAGCACAATTTTGAGGGCAGGTGTCCTTTACAGCCCTGAGTCCTTGTGAATGGTAAGTGACCATTAGCTGTGGGTTAAAAGCTGCTCTTGCGGGTATCGGCCACAAGGCGGCAGCATTTCTCCTTTACCAAATCTGGTTACTAGGGCAACAGAGCCTTACTGGAAGTGGTGTTCTAGGTTGTAAATTAGAATGGAATGTGCGAGGAAAAAGCCCTTTAAGTTTATGTCTCATTACTTCTTGTTGGTATTTTTAACTTAATTTTTATTTTTTATCACAGCAAACTTGAATACAATGTTTTGTTTGTTCTCGGTGTGCAAGATGTGGTTCTTTCACACATATACATATATCTATTCTTCTTCGGATCCTTTTCCCATGTAGGTTATGACACAATGTTGAGTAGTCTTCTCTTGGTATTGCGTAGGTCTTTGGTGATTATATATTTCACATGTGTTTGTATCTCTCTGTTAACCTCAATATGGTAAGGTATCCAATCCTCACACCTTTCTATTTGGTGAACCATAAGTTTTTTTAATGAATCTATGATAGTGTTTCTCTGTGGAAATATCTTTGTTTGTATCATTTTTTAGGTAACCCCTATATGTGATATGATAGGATATGTGTCTTTCTCTTTCTCACTTGCTCCAAATTGCGTGATTACTTCTAGACTCATCTATGGTGCTGCAAATGGCATTGTTTCATTTTTTCACTAGCTCATATTCCATCTGTACAGGTAGCAGTTCTTCTTTGTCCACCCATCTGTCGGTGGACCTTTTGGTTACTTCCATATCTTGGCTATTGTAATACTATGCAATGCAGATTTGCGTGCCTGTGTCCTTCCAATTCTGTCTTCTTAGTTTATAGGTCCAGGAATAGGTCTGCTGGATCATATGGTCGCTCAATGTTGACCTTTTAAAGGCACCTCTGTTCTGTTCTTCTTAGTGGCTCTTTCCAGGTTACGTCCCACTTAAAGTGGAGGGTATGTATTTCTTTCCCAGCACCTTCAGCATTTATTCTTTGTAGTTTCTGCTGATGGTTATTCTGAGTGGTGTGAGCTGATACCTCTTTGTGGTTGAATTTGCATGTGTCTCATAATGCGTAGAAATTGAGCTTTAAGACATGTGCTTTTTATTTTTCCAGCTGTGATTAGAGCTTATTTCTTCAAAGTGTTTTCTTAAAGTATGTGTCACCACTTGAAATATTTTGGCCATTATCTCCCTCAAGACATTTTGAGGGCAGGTTTCATTTACAGCCCTGCAGTACTTGTTCGTATGAAGTGACCATTAGCTCAGGCTTTAAACCTGCTTTTGCAGGTATCGGCCAAAGAGCGGCAGCCTTTCTACGTTCCCCTTGCTGGTACTAGGGAAACAGACCTACCGGCCAGTGGTGTACTTCGGTTATAAATTAGAGTGCAATGTGCCCGGATAAACCCACAAATGTTGATGTCTCCTTGCTTTGGTTTGTTTTTAAATTGAGTTTATATTTATTATTAGAGTAATATTCCATTGTGTACGTGGACCACTTCTTCTTGGTGCATTCCTCGGTTGATGGACATTTTCATTGCTTCCAAGTGCTGGCTATGGTAAATCTTGCTGGCGTACAGGTGTGCCAGCCTGTGACTTTTGGATTCTCATTTTTGCAGGTGCTAGGCCAAGCAGTGGTTGTGATTGATTGACTGGTAGCTCAATGTTTCCCTTTCCAAAGCACCTACACTGTGTTTTCATTAGTGGCTCTTTACATGCCCCCCCTTACAACCGAGGGTACGCATTTCTCCACACTCCCTTCACCATTTGTTTTTTGCAGCATTTTTCCTAATGGCCATTCTGACTGCTGTGAGCTGATAGGTTTTTGTAATATGGATATGCATGTCATTAAAATTCGTCATATTCCTATGCTTTTTTCTTTTCTCTTAAAAGAAAAAACCGTGAGTACAATATAGCTCTTGAAATTGTCTTCTTCGAAGGTTGCCCTCTTCTGAATTTTTTGGTCGATTTTTGACCCCAGAAATTTTCTGGAGGGCAGGTGCCATTTACAGAACTGCAAGTTGGTGAAAATTTAGTGACCTTTTGCAGTGGGTTCAAAGCTGCTGTTGTGGGAAACGGCCACAAGGAGGTAGCATTTCTCCATTCCCGAATCTGGGTACTAGGGCAGCAGAGCCTTTCTGGAAGTCATTGTCCTAGGTTGCAAATTAGAATGGAATTTGCCAGGAGAAATCCCCATAAGTTTATGTCTCATAACTTCTTCTTGGTTTTTAAATTTTTTTTAATCTGGGTAAAGTTTAGAATATTGTTTGTCCTAGGTGTACACAATCTGGTTCATTTGTACATTATGTATGTCTATTAATGTACAGATACTCTTGCCATGTAAAATATTACAGTGTTCCGTTGACCTCCCTTGCTATATGTTCGGTCTTTTTGATACATGTATATAATATGTATGTGTATATGTATAGTAACACTAATCTTCATTTCTCAATTTCCCCCTCCTTTCCTTTCAGATGAGCATAGTTTGTTTTCTAAGCCTGTGAGTGTCTTTCTCTTTGGATATATGTTCATCTGTGTCAGTTATTAGATAATGCCATAAGTGATAATATAGGATATAGGTGTTTTGCCTTCCGACCTACTTTATGCTTTGTGATTATCTCCAGGCTCATGTACGGTGCCTCAAAGAGCAGTGCTTCAATGTTTTCCATGGCTAATATTCCATTGTGTGCATGGACCACTTCTTCTTGGTGCATTCCTCTGTTGATGGACATTTTCGTTGCTTCCAAGTGTTGCCTATGGTAAATATTGCTGGAGTGCAGGATTGCCAGCCTGTGATTTTTGATTTTCATTTTCTCAGGTGATAGTCCCAGCAGTGGGTATGATTGATTGACTGGTATGGTAGCTCAACGTTTACCTTTTCAAGGCACCTCAATTGTGTTTTCATTAGTGGCTCTTACCATGTCCCCCTTAGAATCGAGGGTATGCATTTCTCCACAATCACGTCAGCATTTATTGTTTGCAGCATTTTTGTTGATGGCCATTCTGACTGGTGTGAGCTGATAGGTTTTTGTAATTTGGGTTTACATGTCTGTAAAAATTCCTACAATTCATCATTTCTCCACGGCCTTTTCTTTTCTATTAAAAGAAAAAAGCAAAAAATGGTTAGTATAATATACCTCTTCCAATTTTCCTTTTGGGAGGTTGCACTCTAGAAATTTTTGGTCGATTTTCGACCTCAGCATTTTTTGGAGGGCCGGTGTCATTTACAGACCTGCAGTTGGTGAATATTTAGTGACCTTTTGCAGAGGGTTTAAAGCTGCTGTTGTGGGAAACGGCCACAAGGATGCAGCATTTCTCCATTCCCAAATCTGGGTACTAGGGCAGCAGAGCCGTTCTGGAAGTCGTTTGCCTAGGTTGTAAATTTGAATGGAATGTGCGAGGAAAACCCCCGATAAGTTTATGTCTCATTACTCCTAGTTCGTTGTTTTAATTTTTTCAATTGGGGTAATGGTTAGAATGTTGCTTGTCCAAGGTGTACACACTCTGGTTCATCTACATATTCTATATACCTATTTATGTAGAGACCTCTTCCCGTGTAAATTATTACAGAGTGTTCCGTCAACCTTCCTTGCTATATGGTCGGTCTTTTTGATATATGTATATCATATGTATTTGTATACATATGGTAAGACTAATCTTCATTTATCCATTTCCCCTACCTTTCCTTTTAGATAAGCATAGTTTTTTTTTTTTAATAAGTCTGTCATTGACTTTCTCTGTGGAAATATGTTCATTTGTGTCAGTTATTAGATAACGCCTATAAGTGATATCATAGGATATAGGACTTTTACTTTCCGACTTACCTCATGTTCTGTGATTATCTCTAAGATCATCTATGGTGCCTCAAAGAGCACTGTTTCATTGTTTTCCATGGCTAGTTTTCATTGTGTACATGGACCACTTCTTCTTTATCCTTTCATCTGTTGATGGACATTTTGGTTGCTTCACTGTCTTGTCTATTGTGAATAAGGCTGCAGTGCAGCTTTTGCAGCCCGGGTCTTCTTCATTCTGGTCTTCTCAGGTGAGAGGCCCATTGGTGCACCTGCTGGATTGAATGATACCTCAATTTTTCCTTTTAAACGCAGCTCCTTTCTGTTCTCATTATTAGCGTTTAACCCTTTTACATCTCACCAGCAGCTAGAGGGTACACAGTTCTCTGAAACCTCTTCAGCATTTATTGTTTGTAGACTTTTTGCCAATGGTCAGTCGTCTGGTGCGAGTTGAAAACCTTTTGTAGATTAGATTGCATGAGTCTAATACTTCCTGAGGCTGAGCTTTTATCCGTTTTCCTTTCTTTAAAAAGAGAGTGAGTAAAACTTACCTCTTCATAGTATCTTCTTGAAAATTTTGCCTCTTTTGAATTTTTTTTATCCATTCCCTACCTCAGCACAATTTTGAGGGCAGGTGTCCTTTACAGCCCTGAGTCCTTGTGAATGGTAAGTGACCATTAGCTGTGGGTTAAAAGCTGCTCTTGCGGGAATCGGCCACAAGGCGGCAGCATTTCTCCTTTACCAAATCTGGTTACTAGGGCAACAGAGCCTTACTGGAAGTGGTGTTCTAGCTTGTAAATTAGAATGGAATGTGCGAGGAAAAAGCCCTTTAAGTTTATGTCTCATTACTTCTTGTTGGTATTTTTAACTTAATTTTTATTTTTTATCACAGCAAACTTGATTACAATGTTTTGTTTGTTCTCGGTGTGCAAGATCTGGTTCTTTCACACATATACATATATCTATTCTTCTTCGGATCCTTTTCCCATGTAGGTTATGACACAATGTTGAGTAGTGTTCTCTTGGTATTGCGTAGGTCTTTGGTGATTATATATTTCACATGTGTTTGTATCTCTCTGTTAACCTCAATATGGTAAGGTATCCAATCCTCACACCTTTCTATTTGGTGAACCACAAGTTTTTTTAATGAATCTATGATAGTGTTTCTCTGTGGAAATATCTTTGTTTGTATCATTTTTTAGGTAACCCCTATATGTGATATGATAGGATATGTGTCTTTCTCTTTCTCACTTGCTCCAAATTGCGTGATTACTTCTAGACTCATCTATGGTGCTGCAAATGGCATTGTTTCATTTTTTCACTAGCTCATATTCCATCTGTACAGGTAGCAGTTCTTCTTTGTCCACCCATCTGTCGGTGGACCTTTTGGTTACTTCCATATCTTGGCTATTGTAATACTATGCAATGCAGATTTGCGTGCCTGTGTCCTTCCAATTCTGTCTTCTTAGTTTATAGGTCCAGGAATAGGTCTGCTGGATCATATGGTCGCTCAATGTTGACCTTTTAAAGGCACCTCTGTTCTGTTCTCCTTAGTGGCTCTTTCCAGGTTACGTCCCACTTAAAGTGGAGGGTATGTATTTCTTCCCAGCACCTTCAGCATTTATTCTTTGTAGTTTCTGCTGATGGTTATTCTGAGTGGTGTGAGCTGATACCTCTTTGTGGTTGAATTTGCATGTGTCTCATAATGCGTAGAAATTGAGCTTTAAGACATGTGCTTTTTATTTTTCCAGCTGTGATTAGAGCTTATTTCTTCAAAGTGTTTTCTTAAAGTATGTGTCACCACTTGAAATATTTTGGCCATTATCTCCCTCAAGACATTTTGAGGGCAGGTTTCATTTACAGCCCTGCAGTACTTGTTCGTATGAAGTGACCATTAGCTCAGCCTTTAAACCTGCTTTTGCAGGTATCGGCCAAAGAGCGGCAGCCTTTCTACGTTCCCCTTGCTGGTACTAGGGAAACAGACCTACCGGCCAGTGGTGTACTTCGGTTATAAATTAGAGTGCAATGTGCCCGGATAAACCCACAAATGTTGATGTCTCCTTTCTTTGGTTTGTTTTTAAATTGAGTTTATATTTATTATTAGAGTAATATTCCATTGTGTACGTGGACCACTTCTTCTTGGTGCATTCCTCGGTTGATGGACATTTTCATTGCTTCCAAGTGCTGGCTATGGTAAATCTTGCTGGCATACAGGTGTGCCAGCCTGTGACTTCTGGATTCTCATTTTTGCAGGTGCTAGGCCAAGCAGTGGTTGTGATTGATTGACTGGTAGGTCAATGTTTCCCTTTCCAAAGCACCTACACTGTGTTTTCATTAGTGGCTCTTTACATGCCCCCCCTTACAACCGAGGGTACGCATTTCTACACACTCCCTTCACCATTTGTTTTTTGCAGCATTTTTCCTAATGGCCATTCTGACTGCTGTGAGCTGATAGGTTTTTGTAATATGGGTATGCATGTCATTAAAATTCGTCATATTCCTATGCTTTTTTCTTTTCTCTTAAAAGAAAAAACCGTGAGTACAATATAGCTCTTGAAATTGTCTTCTTCGAAGGTTGCCCTCTTCTGAATTTTTTGGTCGATTTTTGACCCCAGAAATTTTCTGGAGGGCAGGTGCCATTTACAGAACTGCAAGTTGGTGAAAATTTAGTGACCTTTTGCAGTGGGTTCAAAGCTGCTGTTGTGGGAAACGGCCACAAGGAGGTAGCATTTCTCCATTCCCCAATCTGGGTACTAGGGCAGCAGAGCCTTTCTGGAAGTCATTGTCCTAGGTTGCAAATTAGAATGGAATTTGCCAGGAGAAATCCCCATAAGTTTATGTCTCATAACTTCTTCTTGGTTTTTAAATTTTTTTTAATCTGGGTAAAGTTTAGAATATTGTTTGTCCTAGGTGTACACAATCTGGTTCATTTGTACATTATGTATGTCTATTAATGTACAGATACTCTTGCCATGTAAAATATTACAGTGTTCCGTTGACCTCCCTTGCTATATGTTCGGTCTTTTTGATACATGTATATAATATGTATGTGTATATGTATAGTAACACTAATCTTCATTTCTCAATTTCCCCCTCCTTTCCTTTCAGATGAGCATAGTTTGTTTTCTAAGCCTGTGAGTGTCTTTCTCTTTGGATATATGTTCATCTGTGTCAGTTATTAGATAATGCCATAAGTGATAATATAGGATATAGGTGTTTTGCCTTCCGACCTACTTTATGTTTTGTGATTATCTCCAGGCTCATGTACGGTGCCTCAAAGAGCAGTGCTTCAATGTTTTCCATGGCTAATATTCCATTGTGTGCATGGACCACTTCTTCTTGGTGCATTCCTCTGTTGATGGACATTTTCGTTGCTTCCAAGTGTTGCCTATGGTAAATATTGCTGGAGTGCAGGATTGCCAGCCTGTGATTTTTGATTTTCATTTTCTCAGGTGATAGTCCCAGCAGTGGGTATGATTGATTGACTGGTATGGTAGCTCAACGTTTACCTTTTCAAGGCACCTCAATTGTGTTTTCATTAGTGGCTCTTACCATGTCCCCCTTAGAATCGAGGGTATGCATTTCTCCACAATCACGTCAGCATTTATTGTTTGCAGCATTTTTGTTGATGGCCATTCTGACTGGTGTGAGCTGATAGGTTTTTGTAATTTGGGTTTACATGTCTGTAAAAATTCCTACAATTCATCATTTCTCCACGGCCTTTTCTTTTCTATTAAAAGAAAAAAGCAAAAAATGGTTAGTATAATATACCTCTTCCAATTTTCCTTTTGGGAGGTTGCACTCTAGAAATTTTTGGTCGATTTTCGACCTCAGCATTTTTTGGAGGGCCGGTGTCATTTACAGACCTGCAGTTGGTGAATATTTAGTGACCTTTTGCAGAGGGTTTAAAGCTGCTGTTGTGGGAAACGGCCACAAGGATGCAGCATTTCTCCATTCCCAAATCTGGGTACTAGGGCAGCAGAGCCGTTCTGGAAGTCGTTTGCCTAGGTTGTAAATTTGAATGGAATGTGCGAGGAAAACCCCCGATAAGTTTATGTCTCATTACTCCTAGTTCGTTGTTTTAATTTTTTCAATTGGGGTAATGGTTAGAATGTTGCTTGTCCAAGGTGTACACACTCTGGTTCATCTACATATTCTATATACCTATTTATGTAGAGACCTCTTCCCGTGTAAATTATTACAGAGTGTTCCGTCAACCTTCCTTGCTATATGGTCGGTCTTTTTGATATATGTATATCATATGTATTTGTATACATATGGTAAGACTAATCTTCATTTATCCATTTCCCCTACCTTTCCTTTTAGATAAGCATAGTTTTTTTTTTTTAATAAGTCTGTCATTGACTTTCTCTGTGGAAATATGTTCATTTGTGTCAGTTATTAGATAACGCCTATAAGTGATATCATAGGATATAGGACTTTTACTTTCCGACTTACCTCATGTTCTGTGATTATCTCTAAGATCATCTATGGTGCCTCAAAGAGCACTGTTTCATTGTTTTCCATGGCTAGTTTTCATTGTGTACATGGACCACTTCTTCTTTATCCTTTCATCTGTTGATGGACATTTTGGTTGCTTCACTGTCTTGTCTATTGTGAATAAGGCTGCAGTGCAGCTTTTGCAGCCCGGGTCTTCTTCATTCTGGTCTTCTCAGGTGAGAGGCCCATTGGTGCACCTGCTCGATTGAATGATACCTCAATTTTTCCTTTTAAACGCAGCTCCTTTCTGTTCTCATTATTAGCGTTTAACCCTTTTACATCTCACCAGCAGCTAGAGGGTACACAGTTCTCTGAAACCTCTTCAGCATTTATTGTTTGTAGACTTTTTGCCAATGGTCAGTCGTCTGGTGCGAGTTGAAAACCTTTTGTAGATTAGATTGCATGAGTCTAATACTTCCTGAGGCTGAGCTTTTATCCGTTTTCCTTTCTTTAAAAAGAGAGTGAGTAAAACTTACCTCTTCATAGTATCTTCTTGAAAATTTTGCCTCTTTTGAATTTTTTTTATCCATTCCCTACCTCAGCACAATTTTGAGGGCAGGTGTCCTTTACAGCCCTGAGTCCTTGTGAATGGTAAGTGACCATTAGCTGTGGGTTAAAAGCTGCTCTTGCGGGAATCGGCCACAAGGCGGCAGCATTTCTCCTTTACCAAATCTGGTTACTAGGGCAACAGAGCCTTACTGGAAGTGGTGTTCTAGCTTGTAAATTAGAATGGAATGTGCGAGGAAAAAGCCCTTTAAGTTTATGTCTCATTACTTCTTGTTGGTATTTTTAACTTAATTTTTATTTTTTATCACAGCAAACTTGATTACAATGTTTTGTTTGTTCTCGGTGTGCAAGATCTGGTTCTTTCACACATATACATATATCTATTCTTCTTCGGATCCTTTTCCCATGTAGGTTATGACACAATGTTGAGTAGTGTTCTCTTGGTATTGCGTAGGTCTTTGGTGATTATATATTTCACATGTGTTTGTATCTCTCTGTTAACCTCAATATGGTAAGGTATCCAATCCTCACACCTTTCTATTTGGTGAACCACAAGTTTTTTTAATGAATCTATGATAGTGTTTCTCTGTGGAAATATCTTTGTTTGTATCATTTTTTAGGTAACCCCTATATGTGATATGATAGGATATGTGTCTTTCTCTTTCTCACTTGCTCCAAATTGCGTGATTACTTCTAGACTCATCTATGGTGCTGCAAATGGCATTGTTTCATTTTTTCACTAGCTCATATTCCATCTGTACAGGTAGCAGTTCTTCTTTGTCCACCCATCTGTCGGTGGACCTTTTGGTTACTTCCATATCTTGGCTATTGTAATACTATGCAATGCAGATTTGCGTGCCTGTGTCCTTCCAATTCTGTCTTCTTAGTTTATAGGTCCAGGAATAGGTCTGCTGGATCATATGGTCGCTCAATGTTGACCTTTTAAAGGCACCTCTGTTCTGTTCTCCTTAGTGGCTCTTTCCAGGTTACGTCCCACTTAAAGTGGAGGGTATGTATTTCTTCCCAGCACCTTCAGCATTTATTCTTTGTAGTTTCTGCTGATGGTTATTCTGAGTGGTGTGAGCTGATACCTCTTTGTGGTTGAATTTGCATGTGTCTCATAATGCGTAGAAATTGAGCTTTAAGACATGTGCTTTTTATTTTTCCAGCTGTGATTAGAGCTTATTTCTTCAAAGTGTTTTCTTAAAGTATGTGTCACCACTTGAAATATTTTGGCCATTATCTCCCTCAAGACATTTTGAGGGCAGGTTTCATTTACAGCCCTGCAGTACTTGTTCGTATGAAGTGACCATTAGCTCAGGCTTTAAACCTGCTTTTGCAGGTATCGGCCAAAGAGCGGCAGCCTTTCTACGTTCCCCTTGCTGGTACTAGGGAAACAGACCTACCGGCCAGTGGTGTACTTCGGTTATAAATTAGAGTGCAATGTGCCCGGATAAACCCACAAATGTTGATGTCTCCTTTCTTTGGTTTGTTTTTAAATTGAGTTTATATTTATTATTAGAGTAATATTCCATTGTGTACGTGGACCACTTCTTCTTGGTGCATTCCTCGGTTGATGGACATTTTCATTGCTTCCAAGTGCTGGCTATGGTAAATCTTGCTGGCATACAGGTGTGCCAGCCTGTGACTTCTGGATTCTCATTTTTGCAGGTGCTAGGCCAAGCAGTGGTTGTGATTGATTGACTGGTAGGTCAATGTTTCCCTTTCCAAAGCACCTACACTGTGTTTTCATTAGTGGCTCTTTACATGCCCCCCCATACAACCGAGGGTACGCATTTCTCCACACTCCCTTCACCATTTGTTTTTTGCAGCATTTTTCCTAATGGCCATTCTGACTGCTGTGAGCTGATAGGTTTTTGTAATATGGGTATGCATGTCATTAAAATTCGTCATATTCCTATGCTTTTTTCTTTTCTCTTAAAAGAAAAAACCGTGAGTACAATATAGCTCTTGAAATTGTCTTCTTCGAAGGTTGCCCTCTTCTGAATTTTTTGGTCGATTTTTGACCCCAGAAATTTTCTGGAGGGCAGGTGCCATTTACAGAACTGCAAGTTGGTGAAAATTTAGTGACCTTTTGCAGTGGGTTCAAAGCTGCTGTTGTGGGAAACGGCCACAAGGAGGTAGCATTTCTCCATTCCCCAATCTGGGTACTAGGGCAGCAGAGCCTTTCTGGAAGTCATTGTCCTAGGTTGCAAATTAGAATGGAATTTGCCAGGAGAAATCCCCATAAGTTTATGTCTCATAACTTCTTCTTGGTTTTTAAATTTTTTTTAATCTGGGTAAAGTTTAGAATATTGTTTGTCCTAGGTGTACACAATCTGGTTCATTTGTACATTATGTATGTCTATTAATGTACAGATACTCTTGCCATGTAAAATATTACAGTGTTCCGTTGACCTCCCTTGCTATATGTTCGGTCTTTTTGATACATGTATATAATATGTATGTGTATATGTATAGTAACACTAATCTTCATTTCTCAATTTCCTCCTCCTTTCCTTTCAGATGAGCATAGTTTGTTTTCTAAGCCTGTGAGTGTCTTTCTCTTTGGATATATGTTCATCTGTGTCAGTTATTAGATAATGCCATAAGTGATAATATAGGATATAGGTGTTTTGCCTTCCGACCTACTTTATGTTTTGTGATTATCTCCAGGCTCATGTACGGTGCCTCAAAGAGCAGTGCTTCAATGTTTTCCATGGCTAATATTCCATTGTGTGCATGGACCACTTCTTCTTGGTGCATTCCTCTGTTGATGGACATTTTCGTTGCTTCCAAGTGTTGCCTATGGTAAATATTGCTGGAGTGCAGGATTGCCAGCCTGTGATTTTTGATTTTCATTTTCTCAGGTGATAGTCCCAGCAGTGGGTATGATTGATTGACTGGTATGGTAGCTCAACGTTTACCTTTTCAAGGCACCTCAATTGTGTTTTCATTAGTGGCTCTTACCATGTCCCCCTTAGAATCGAGGGTATGCATTTCTCCACAATCACGTCAGCATTTATTGTTTGCAGCATTTTTGTTGATGGCCATTCTGACTGGTGTGAGCTGATAGGTTTTTGTAATTTGGGTTTACATGTCTGTAAAAATTCCTACAATTCATCATTTCTCCACGGCCTTTTCTTTTCTGTTAAAAGAAAAAAGCAAAAAATGGTTAGTATAATATACCTCTTCCAATTTTCCTTTTGGGAGGTTGCACTCTAGAAATTTTTGGTCGATTTTCGACCTCAGCATTGTTTGGAGGGCCGGTGTCATTTACAGACCTGCAGTTGGTGAATATTTAGTGACCTTTTGCAGAGGGTTTAAAGCTGCTGTTGTGGGAAACGGCCACAAGGATGCAGCATTTCTCCATTCCCAAATCTGGGTACTAGGGCAGCAGAGCCGTTCTGGAAGTCGTTTGCCTAGGTTGTAAATTTGAATGGAATGTGCCAGGAAAACCCCTCATAAGTTTATGTCTCATTACTCCTAGTTCGTTGTTTTAATTTTTTCAATTGGGGTAATGGTTAGATTGTTGCTTGTCCAAGGTGTACACACTCTGGTTCATCTACATATTCTATATACCTATTTATGTAGAGATCCTCTTCCCGTGTAAATTATTACAGAGTGTTCCGTAAACCTTCCTTTCTATATGGTCGGTCTTTTTGATATATGTATATCATATGTATTTGTATACATATGGTAAGACTAATCTTCATTTATCCATTTCCCCCACCTTTCCTTTTAGATAAGCATAGTTTTTTTTTTTTTAATAAGTCTGTGATTGACTTTCTCTGTGGAAATATGTTCATTTGTGTCAGTTATTAGATAACGCCTATAAGTGATATCATAGGATATAGCACTTTTACTTTCCGACTTACCTCATGTTCTGTGATTATCTCTAAGATCATCTATGGTGCCTCAAAGAGCACTGTTTCATAGTTTTCCATGGCTAGTTTTCATTGTGTACAATGACCACTTCTTCTTTATCCTTTCATCTGTTGATGGACATTTTGGTTGCTTCACTGTCTTGTCTATTGTGAATAAGGCTGCAGTGCAGCTTTTGCAGCCCGGGTCTTCTTCATTCTGGTCTTCTCAGGTGAGAGGCCCATTGGTGCACCTGCTCGATTGAATGATACCTCAATTTTTCCTTTTAAACGCAGCTCCTTTCTGTTCTCATTATTAGCGTTTAACCCTTTTACATCTCACCAGCAGCTAGAGGGTACACAGTTCTCTGAAACCTCTTCAGCATTTATTGTTTGTAGACTTTTTGCCAATGGTCAGTCGACTGGTGCGAGTTGAAAACCTTTTGTAGATTAGATTGCATGAGTCTAATACTTCCTGAGGCTGAGCTTTTATCCGTTTTCCTTTCTTTAAAAAGAGAGTGAGTAAAACTTACCTCTTCATAGTATCTTCTTGAAAATTTTGCCTCTTTTGAATTTTTTTTTATCCATTCCCTACCTCAGCACAATTTTGAGGGCAGGTGTCCTTTACAGCCCTGAGTCCTTGTGAATGGTAAGTGACCATTAGCTGTGGGTTAAAAGCTGCTCTTGCGGGTATCGGCCACAAGGCGGCAGCATTTCTCCTTTACCAAATCTGGTTACTAGGGCAACAGAGCCTTACTGGAAGTGGTGTTCTAGGTTGTAAATTAGAATGGAATGTGCGAGGAAAAAGCCCTTTAAGTTTATGTCTCATTACTTCTTGTTGGTATTTTTAACTTAATTTTTATTTTTTATCACAGCAAACTTGAATACAATGTTTTGTTTGTTCTCGGTGTGCAAGATGTGGTTCTTTCACACATATACATATATCTATTCTTCTTCGGATCCTTTTCCCATGTAGGTTATGACACAATGTTGAGTAGTCTTCTCTTGGTATTGCGTAGGTCTTTGGTGATTATATATTTCACATGTGTTTGTATCTCTCTGTTAACCTCAATATGGTAAGGTATCCAATCCTCACACCTTTCTATTTGGTGAACCATAAGTTTTTTTAATGAATCTATGATAGTGTTTCTCTGTGGAAATATCTTTGTTTGTATCATTTTTTAGGTAACCCCTATATGTGATATGATAGGATATGTGTCTTTCTCTTTCTCACTTGCTCCAAATTGCGTGATTACTTCTAGACACATCTATGGTGCTGCAAATGGCATTGTTTCATTTTTTCACTAGCTCATATTCCATCTGTACAGGTAGCAGTTCTTCTTTGTCCACCCATCTGTCGGTGGACCTTTTGGTTACTTCCATATCTTGGCTATTGTAATACTATGCAATGCAGATTTGCGTGCCTGTGTCCTTCCAATTCTGTCTTCTTAGTTTATAGGTCCAGGAATAGGTCTGCTGGATCATATGGTCGCTCAATGTTGACCTTTTAAAGGCACCTCTGTTCTGTTCTTCTTAGTGGCTCTTTCCAGGTTACGTCCCACTTAAAGTGGAGGGTATGTATTTCTTTCCCAGCACCTTCAGCATTTATTCTTTGTAGTTTCTGCTGATGGTTATTCTGAGTGGTGTGAGCTGATACCTCTTTGTGGTTGAATTTGCACGTGTCTCATAATGCGTAGAAATTGAGCTTTAAGACATGTGCTTTTTATTTTTCCAGCTGTGATTAGAGCTTATTTCTTCAAAGTGTTTTCTTAAAGTATGTGTCACCACTTGAAATATTTTGGCCATTATCTCCCTCAAGACATTTTGAGGGCAGGTTTCATTTACAGCCCTGCAGTACTTGTTCGTATGAAGTGACCATTAGCTCAGCCTTTAAACCTGCTTTTGCAGGTATCGGCCAAAGAGCGGCAGCCTTTCTACATTCCCCTTGCTGGTACTAGGGAAACAGACCTACCGGCCAGTGGTGTACTTCGGTTATAAATTAGAGTGCAATGTGCCCGGATAAACCCACAAATGTTGATGTCTCCTTGCTTTGGTTTGTTTTTAAATTGAGTTTATATTTATTATTAGAGTAATATTCCATTGTGTACGTGGACCACTTCTTCTTGGTGCATTCCTCGGTTGATGGACATTTTCATTGCTTCCAAGTGCTGGCTATGGTAAATCTTGCTGGCGTACAGGTGTGCCAGCCTGTGACTTCTGGATTCTCATTTTTGCAGGTGCTAGGCCAAGCAGTGGTTGTGATTGATTGACTGGTAGGTCAATGTTTCCCTTTCCAAAGCACCTACACTGTGTTTTCATTAGTGGCTCTTTACATGCCCCCCCTTACAAACGAGGGTACGCATTTCTCCACACTCCCTTCACCATTTGTTTTTTGCAGCATTTTTCCTAATGGCCATTCTGACTGCTGTGAGCTGATAGGTTTTTGTAATATGGGTATGCATGTCATTAAAATTCGTCATATTCCTATGCTTTTTTCTTTTCTCTTAAAAGAAAAAACCGTGAGTACAATATAGCTCTTGAAATTGTCTTCTTCGAAGGTTGCCCTCTTCTGAATTTTTTGGTCGATTTTTGACCCCAGAAATTTTCTGGAGGGCAGGTGCCATTTACAGAACTGCAAGTTGGTGAAAATTTAGTGACCTTTTGCAGTGGGTTCAAAGCTGCTGTTGTGGGAAACGGCCACAAGGAGGTAGCATTTCTCCATTCCCCAATCTGGGTACTAGGGCAGCAGAGCCTTTCTGGAAGTCATTGTCCTAGGTTGCAAATTAGAATGGAATTTGCCAGGAGAAATCCCCATAAGTTTATGTCTCATAACTTCTTCTTGGTTTTTAAATTTTTTTTAATCTGGGTAAAGTTTAGAATATTGTTTGTCCTAGGTGTACACAATCTGGTTCATTTGTACATTATGTATGTCTATTAATGTACAGATACTCTTGCCATGTAAAATATTACAGTGTTCCGTTGACCTCCCTTGCTATATGTTCGGTCTTTTTGATACATGTATATAATATGTATGTGTATATGTATAGTAACACTAATCTTCATTTCTCAATTTCCCCCTCCTTTCCTTTCAGATGAGCATAGTTTGTTTTCTAAGCCTGTGAGTGTCTTTCTCTTTGGATATATGTTCATCTGTGTCAGTTATTAGATAATGCCATAAGTGATAATATAGGATATAGGTGTTTTGCCTTCCGACCTACTTTATGTTTTGTGATTATCTCCAGGCTCATGTACGGTGCCTCAAAGAGCAGTGCTTCAATGTTTTCCATGGCTAATATTCCATTGTGTGCATGGACCACTTCTTCTTGGTGCATTCCTCTGTTGATGGACATTTTCGTTGCTTCCAAGTGTTGCCTATGGTAAATATTGCTGGAGTGCAGGATTGCCAGCCTGTGATTTTTGATTTTCATTTTCTCAGGTGATAGTCCCAGCAGTGGGTATGATTGATTGACTGGTATGGTAGCTCAACGTTTACCTTTTCAAGGCACCTCAATTGTGTTTTCATTAGTGGCTCTTACCATGTCCCCCTTAGAATCGAGGGTATGCATTTCTCCACAATCACGTCAGCATTTATTGTTTGCAGCATTTTTGTTGATGGCCATTCTGACTGGTGTGAGCTGATAGGTTTTTGTAATTTGGGTTTACATGTCTGTAAAAATTCCTACAATTCATCATTTCTCCACGGCCTTTTCTTTTCTATTAAAAGAAAAAAGCAAAAAATGGTTAGTATAATATACCTCTTCCAATTTTCCTTTTGGGAGGTTGCACTCTAGAAATTTTTGGTCGATTTTCGACCTCAGCATTTTTTGGAGGGCCGGTGTCATTTACAGACCTGCAGTTGGTGAATATTTAGTGACCTTTTGCAGAGGGTTTAAAGCTGCTGTTGTGGGAAACGGCCACAAGGATGCAGCATTTCTCCATTCCCAAATCTGGGTACTAGGGCAGCAGAGCCGTTCTGGAAGTCGTTTGCCTAGGTTGTAAATTTGAATGGAATGTGCGAGGAAAACCCCCGATAAGTTTATGTCTCATTACTCCTAGTTCGTTGTTTTAATTTTTTCAATTGGGGTAATGGTTAGAATGTTGCTTGTCCAAGGTGTACACACTCTGGTTCATCTACATATTCTATATACCTATTTATGTAGAGACCTCTTCCCGTGTAAATTATTACAGAGTGTTCCGTCAACCTTCCTTGCTATATGGTCGGTCTTTTTGATATATGTATATCATATGTATTTGTATACATATGGTAAGACTAATCTTCATTTATCCATTTCCCCTACCTTTCCTTTTAGATAAGCATAGTTTTTTTTTTTTAATAAGTCTGTCATTGACTTTCTCTGTGGAAATATGTTCATTTGTGTCAGTTATTAGATAACGCCTATAAGTGATATCATAGGATATAGGACTTTTACTTTCCGACTTACCTCATGTTCTGTGATTATCTCTAAGATCATCTATGGTGCCTCAAAGAGCACTGTTTCATTGTTTTCCATGGCTAGTTTTCATTGTGTACATGGACCACTTCTTCTTTATCCTTTCATCTGTTGATGGACATTTTGGTTGCTTCACTGTCTTGTCTATTGTGAATAAGGCTGCAGTGCAGCTTTTGCAGCCCGGGTCTTCTTCATTCTGGTCTTCTCAGGTGAGAGGCCCATTGGTGCACCTGCTCGATTGAATGATACCTCAATTTTTCCTTTTAAACGCAGCTCCTTTCTGTTCTCATTATTAGCGTTTAACCCTTTTACATCTCACCAGCAGCTAGAGGGTACACAGTTCTCTGAAACCTCTTCAGCATTTATTGTTTGTAGACTTTTTGCCAATGGTCAGTCGTCTGGTGCGAGTTGAAAACCTTTTGTAGATTAGATTGCATGAGTCTAATACTTCCTGAGGCTGAGCTTTTATCCGTTTTCCTTTCTTTAAAAAGAGAGTGAGTAAAACTTACCTCTTCATAGTATCTTCTTGAAAATTTTGCCTCTTTTGAATTTTTTTTATCCATTCCCTACCTCAGCACAATTTTGAGGGCAGGTGTCCTTTACAGCCCTGAGTCCTTGTGAATGGTAAGTGACCATTAGCTGTGGGTTAAAAGCTGCTCTTGCGGGAATCGGCCACAAGGCGGCAGCATTTCTCCTTTACCAAATCTGGTTACTAGGGCAACAGAGCCTTACTGGAAGTGGTGTTCTAGCTTGTAAATTAGAATGGAATGTGCGAGGAAAAAGCCCTTTAAGTTTATGTCTCATTACTTCTTGTTGGTATTTTTAACTTAATTTTTATTTTTTATCACAGCAAACTTGATTACAATGTTTTGTTTGTTCTCGGTGTGCAAGATCTGGTTCTTTCACACATATACATATATCTATTCTTCTTCGGATCCTTTTCCCATGTAGGTTATGACACAATGTTGAGTAGTGTTCTCTTGGTATTGCGTAGGTCTTTGGTGATTATATATTTCACATGTGTTTGTATCTCTCTGTTAACCTCAATATGGTAAGGTATCCAATCCTCACACCTTTCTATTTGGTGAACCACAAGTTTTTTTAATGAATCTATGATAGTGTTTCTCTGTGGAAATATCTTTGTTTGTATCATTTTTTAGGTAACCCCTATATGTGATATGATAGGATATGTGTCTTTCTCTTTCTCACTTGCTCCAAATTGCGTGATTACTTCTAGACTCATCTATGGTGCTGCAAATGGCATTGTTTCATTTTTTCACTAGCTCATATTCCATCTGTACAGGTAGCAGTTCTTCTTTGTCCACCCATCTGTCGGTGGACCTTTTGGTTACTTCCATATCTTGGCTATTGTAATACTATGCAATGCAGATTTGCGTGCCTGTGTCCTTCCAATTCTGTCTTCTTAGTTTATAGGTCCAGGAATAGGTCTGCTGGATCATATGGTCGCTCAATGTTGACCTTTTAAAGGCACCTCTGTTCTGTTCTCCTTAGTGGCTCTTTCCAGGTTACGTCCCACTTAAAGTGGAGGGTATGTATTTCTTTCCCAGCACCTTCAGCATTTATTCTTTGTAGTTTCTGCTGATGGTTATTCTGAGTGGTGTGAGCTGATACCTCTTTGTGGTAGAATTTGCATGTGTCTCATAATGCGTAGAAATTGAGCTTTAAGACATGTGCTTTTTATTTTTCCAGCTGTGATTAGAGCTTATTTCTTCAAAGTGTTTTCTTAAAGTATGTGTCACCACTTGAAATATTTTGGCCATTATCTCCCTCAAGACATTTTGAGGGCAGGTTTCATTTACAGCCCTGCAGTACTTGTTCGTATGAAGTGACCATTAGCTCAGGCTTTAAACCTGCTTTTGCAGGTATCGGCCAAAGAGCGGCAGCCTTTCTACGTTCCCCTTGCTGGTACTAGGGAAACAGACCTACCGGCCAGTGGTGTACTTCGGTTATAAATTAGAGTGCAATGTGCCCGGATAAACCCACAAATGTTGATGTCTCCTTTCTTTGGTTTGTTTTTAAATTGAGTTTATATTTATTATTAGAGTAATATTCCATTGTGTACGTGGACCACTTCTTCTTGGTGCATTCCTCGGTTGATGGACATTTTCATTGCTTCCAAGTGCTGGCTATGGTAAATCTTGCTGGCATACAGGTGTGCCAGCCTGTGACTTCTGGATTCTCATTTTTGCAGGTGCTAGGCCAAGCAGTGGTTGTGATTGATTGACTGGTAGGTCAATGTTTCCCTTTCCAAAGCACCTACACTGTGTTTTCATTAGTGGCTCTTTACATGCCCCCCCATACAACCGAGGGTACGCATTTCTCCACACTCCCTTCACCATTTGTTTTTTGCAGCATTTTTCCTAATGGCCATTCTGACTGCTGTGAGCTGATAGGTTTTTGTAATATGGGTATGCATGTCATTAAAATTCGTCATATTCCTATGCTTTTTTCTTTTCTCTTAAAAGAAAAAACCGTGAGTACAATATAGCTCTTGAAATTGTCTTCTTCGAAGGTTGCCCTCTTCTGAATTTTTTGGTCGATTTTTGACCCCAGAAATTTTCTGGAGGGCAGGTGCCATTTACAGAACTGCAAGTTGGTGAAAATTTAGTGACCTTTTGCAGTGGGTTCAAAGCTGCTGTTGTGGGAAACGGCCACAAGGAGGTAGCATTTCTCCATTCCCCAATCTGGGTACTAGGGCAGCAGAGCCTTTCTGGAAGTCATTGTCCTAGGTTGCAAATTAGAATGGAATTTGCCAGGAGAAATCCCCATAAGTTTATGTCTCATAACTTCTTCTTGGTTTTTAAATTTTTTTTAATCTGGGTAAAGTTTAGAATATTGTTTGTCCTAGGTGTACACAATCTGGTTCATTTGTACATTATGTATGTCTATTAATGTACAGATACTCTTGCCATGTAAAATATTACAGTGTTCCGTTGACCTCCCTTGCTATATGTTCGGTCTTTTTGATACATGTATATAATATGTATGTGTATATGTATAGTAACACTAATCTTCATTTCTCAATTTCCTCCTCCTTTCCTTTCAGATGAGCATAGTTTGTTTTCTAAGCCTGTGAGTGTCTTTCTCTTTGGATATATGTTCATCTGTGTCAGTTATTAGATAATGCCATAAGTGATAATATAGGATATAGGTGTTTTGCCTTCCGACCTACTTTATGTTTTGTGATTATCTCCAGGCTCATGTACGGTGCCTCAAAGAGCAGTGCTTCAATGTTTTCCATGGCTAATATTCCATTGTGTGCATGGACCACTTCTTCTTGGTGCATTCCTCTGTTGATGGACATTTTCGTTGCTTCCAAGTGTTGCCTATGGTAAATATTGCTGGAGTGCAGGATTGCCAGCCTGTGATTTTTGATTTTCATTTTCTCAGGTGATAGTCCCAGCAGTGGGTATGATTGATTGACTGGTATGGTAGCTCAACGTTTACCTTTTCAAGGCACCTCAATTGTGTTTTCATTAGTGGCTCTTACCATGTCCCCCTTAGAATCGAGGGTATGCATTTCTCCACAATCACGTCAGCATTTATTGTTTGCAGCATTTTTGTTGATGGCCATTCTGACTGGTGTGAGCTGATAGGTTTTTGTAATTTGGGTTTACATGTCTGTAAAAATTCCTACAATTCATCATTTCTCCACGGCCTTTTCTTTTCTGTTAAAAGAAAAAAGCAAAAAATGGTTAGTATAATATACCTCTTCCAATTTTCCTTTTGGGAGGTTGCACTCTAGAAATTTTTGGTCGATTTTCGACCTCAGCATTGTTTGGAGGGCCGGTGTCATTTACAGACCTGCAGTTGGTGAATATTTAGTGACCTTTTGCAGAGGGTTTAAAGCTGCTGTTGTGGGAAACGGCCACAAGGATGCAGCATTTCTCCATTCCCAAATCTGGGTACTAGGGCAGCAGAACCGTTCTGGAAGTCGTTTGCCTAGGTTATAAATTTGAATGGAATGTGCCAGGAAAACCCCCCATAAGTTTATGTCTCATTACTCCTAGTTCGTTGTTTTAATTTTTTCAATTGGGGTAATGGTTAGATTGTTGCTTGTCCAAGGTGTACACACTCTGGTTCATCTACATATTCTATATACCTATTTATGTAGAGATCCTCTTGCCGTGTAAATTATTACAGAGTGTTCCGTAAACCTTCCTTTCTATATGGTCGGTCTTTTTGATATATGTATATCATATGTATTTGTATACATATGGTAAGACTAATCTTCATTTATCCATTTCCCCCACCTTTCCTTTTAGATAAGCATAGTTTTTTTTTTAATAAGTCTGTGATTGACTTTCTCTGTGGAAATATGTTCATTTGTGTCAGTTATTAGATAACGCCTATAAGTGATATCATAGGATATAGGACTTTTACTTTCCGACTTACCTCATGTTCTGTGATTATCTCTAAGATCATCTATGGTGCCTCAAAGAGCACTGTTTCATTGTTTTCCATGGCTAGTTTTCATTGTGTACATGGACCACTTCTTCTTTATCCTTTCATCTGTTGATGGACATTTTGGTTGCTTCACTGTCTTGTCTATTGTGAATAAGGCTGCAGTGCAGCTTTTGCAGCCCGGGTCTTCTTCATTCTGGTCTTCTCAGGTGAGAGGCCCATTGGTGCACCTGCTCGATTGAATGATACCTCAATTTTTCCTTTTAAACGCAGCTCCTTTCTGTTCTCATTATTAGCGTTTAACCCTTTTACATCTCACCAGCAGCTAGAGGGTACACAGTTCTCTGAAACCTCTTCAGCATTTATTGTTTGTAGACTTTTTGCCAATGGTCAGTCGACTGGTGCGAGTTGAAAACCTTTTGTAGATTAGATTGCATGAGTCTAATACTTCCTGAGGCTGAGCTTTTATCCGTTTTCCTTTCTTTAAAAAGAGAGTGAGTAAAACTTACCTCTTCATAGTATCTTCTTGAAAATTTTGCCTCTTTTGAATTTTTTTTTATCCATTCCCTACCTCAGCACAATTTCTAGGGCAGGTGTCCTTTACAGCCCTGAGTCCTTGTGAATGGTAAGTGACCATTAGCTGTGGGTTAAAAGCTGCTCTTGCGGGTATCGGCCACAAGGCGGCAGCATTTCTCCTTTACCAAATCTGGTTACTAGGGCAACAGAGCCTTACTGGAAGTGGTGTTCTAGCTTGTAAATTAGAATGGAATGTGCGAGGAAAAAGCCCTTTAAGTTTATGTCTCATTACTTCTTGTTGGTATTTTTAACTTAATTTTTATTTTTTATCACAGCAAACTTGAATACAATGTTTTGTTTCTTCTCGGTGTGCAAGATGTGGTTCTTTCACACATATACATATATCTATTCTTCTTCGGATCCTTTTCCCATGTAGCTTATGACACAATGTTGAGTAGTCTTCTCTTGGTATTGCGTAGGTCTTTGGTGATTATATATTTCACATGTGTTTGTATCTCTCTGTTAACCTCAATATGGTAAGGTATCCAATCCTCACACCTTTCTATTTGGTGAACCATAAGTTTTTTTAATGAATCTATGATAGTGTTTCTCTGTGGAAATATCTTTGTTTGTATCATTTTTTAGGTAACCCCTATATGTGATATGATAGGATATGTGTCTTTCTCTTTCTCACTTGCTCCAAATTGCGTGATTACTTCTAGACTCATCTATGGTGCTGCAAATGGCATTGTTTCATTTTTTCACTAGCTCATATTCCATCTGTACAGGTAGCAGTTCTTCTTTGTCCACCCATCTGTCGGTGGACCTTTTGGTTACTTCCATATCTTGGCTATTGTAATACTATGCAATGCAGATTTGCGTGCCTGTGTCCTTCCAATTCTGTCTTCTTAGTTTATAGGTCCAGGAATAGGTCTGCTGGATCATATGGTCGCTCAATGTTGACCTTTTAAAGGCACCTCTGTTCTGTTCTTCTTAGTGGCTCTTTCCAGGTTACGTCCCACTTAAAGTGGAGGGTATGTATTTCTTTCCCAGCACCTTCAGCATTTATTCTTTGTAGTTTCTGCTGATGGTTATTCTGAGTGGTGTGAGCTGATACCTCTTTGTGGTTGAATTTGCATGTGTCTCATAATGCGTAGAAATTGAGCTTTAAGACATGTGCTTTTTATTTTTCCAGCTGTGATTAGAGCTTATTTCTTCAAAGTGTTTTCTTAAAGTATGTGTCACCACTTGAAATATTTTGGCCATTATCTCCCTCAAGACATTTTGAGGGCAGGTTTCATTTACAGCCCTGCAGTACTTGTTCGTATGAAGTGACCATTAGCTCAGGCTTTAAACCTGCTTTTGCAGGTATCGGCCAAAGAGCGGCAGCCTTTCTACGTTCCCCTTGCTGGTACTAGGGAAACAGACCTACCGGCCAGTGGTGTACTTCGGTTATAAATTAGAGTGCAATGTGCCCGGATAAACCCACAAATGTTGATGTCTCCTTGCTTTGGTTTGTTTTTAAATTGAGTTTATATTTATTATTAGAGTAATATTCCATTGTGTACGTGGACCACTTCTTCTTGGTGCATTCCTCGGTTGATGGACATTTTCATTGCTTCCAAGTGCTGGCTATGGTAAATCTTGCTGGCGTACAGGTGTGCCAGCCTGTGACTTTTGGATTCTCATTTTTGCAGGTGCTAGGCCAAGCAGTGGTTGTGATTGATTGACTGGTAGCTCAATGTTTCCCTTTCCAAAGCACCTACACTGTGTTTTCATTAGTGGCTCTTTACATGCCCCCCCTTACAACCGAGGGTACGCATTTCTCCACACTCCCTTCACCATTTGTTTTTTGCAGCATTTTTCCTAATGGCCATTCTGACTGCTGTGAGCTGATAGGTTTTTGTAATATGGGTATGCATGTCATTAAAATTTTTAAAATTCGTCATATTCCTATGCTTTTTTCTTTTCTCTTAAAAGAAAAAACCGTGAGTACAATATAGCTCTTGAAATTGTCTTCTTCGAAGGTTGCCCTCTTCTGAATTTTTTGGTCGATTTTTGACCCCAGAAATTTTCTGGAGGGCAGGTGCCATTTACAGAACTGCAAGTTGGTGAAAATTTAGTGACCTTTTGCAGTGGGTTCAAAGCTGCTGTTGTGGGAAACGGCCACAAGGAGGTAGCACTTCTCCATTCCCCAATCTGGGTACTAGGGCAGCAGAGACTTTCTGGAAGTCATTGTCCTAGGTTGCAAATTAGAATGGAATTTGCCAGGAGAAATCCCCATAAGTTTATGTCTCATAACTTCTCTTGGTTTTTAAATTTTTTTTAATCTGGGTAAAGTTTAGAATATTGTTTGTCCTAGGTGTACACAATCTGGTTCATTTGTACATTATGTATGTCTATTAATGTACAGATACTCTTGCCATGTAAAATATTACAGTGTTCCGTTGACCTCCCTTGCTATATGTTCGGTCTTTTTGATACATGTATATAATATGTATGTGTATATGTATAGTAACACTAATCTTCATTTCTCAATTTCCCCCTCCTTTCCTTTCAGATGAGCATAGTTTGTTTTCTAAGCCTGTGAGTGTCTTTCTCTTTGGATACATGTTCATCTGTGTCAGTTATTAGATAATGCCATAAGTGATAATATAGGATATAGGTGTTTTGCCTTCCGACCTACTTTATGTTTTGTGATTATCTCCAGGCTCATGTACGGTGCCTCAAAGAGCAGTGCTTCAATGTTTTCCATGGCTAATATTCCATTGTGTGCATGGACCACTTCTTCTTGGTGCATTCCTCTGTTGATGGACATTTTCGTTGCTTCCAAGTGTTGCCTCTGGTAAATATTGCTGGAGTGCAGGATTGCCAGCCTGTGATTTTTGATTTTCATTTTCTCAGGTGATAGTCCCAGCAGTGGGTATGATTGATTGACTGGTATGGTAGCTCAACGTTTACCTTTTCAAGGCACCTCAATTGTGTTTTCATTAGTGGCTCTTACCATGTCCCCCTTAGAATCGAGGGTATGCATTTCTCCACAATCACGTCAGCATTTATTGTTTGCAGCATTTTTGTTGATGGCCATTCTGACTGGTGTGAGCTGATAGGTTTTTGTAATTTGGGTTTACATGTCTGTAAAAATTCCTACAATTCATCATTTCTCCACGGCCTTTTCTTTTCTGTTAAAAGAAAAAAGCAAAAAATGGTTAGTATAATATACCTCTTCCAATTTTCCTTTTGGGAGGTTGCACTCTAGAAATTTTTGGTCGATTTTCGACCTCAGCATTTTTTGGAGGGCCGGTGTCATTTACAGACCTGCAGTTGGTGAATATTTAGTGACCTTTTGCAGAGGGTTTAAAGCTGCTGTTGTGGGAAACGGCCACAAGGATGCAGCATTTCTCCATTCCCAAATCTGGGTACTAGGGCAGCAGAGCAGTTCTGGAAGTCGTTTGCCTAGGTTGTAAATTTGAATGGAATGTGCCAGGAAAACCCCCGATAAGTTTATGTCTCATTACTCCTAGTTCGTTGTTTTAATTTTTTCAATTGGGGTAATGGTTAGAATGTTGCTTGTCCAAGGTGTACACACTCTGGTTCATCTACATATTCTATATACCTATTTATGTAGAGACCTCTTCCCGTGTAAATTATTACAGAGTGTTCGGTCAACCTTCCTTGCTATATGGTCGGTCTTTTTGATATATGTATATCATATGTATTTGTATACATATGGTAAGACTAATCTTCATTTATCCATTTCCCCCACCTTTCCTTTTAGATAAGCATAGTTTTTTTTTTTAATAAGTCTGTGATTGACTTTCTCTGTGGAAATATGTTCATTTGTGTCAGTTATTAGATAACGCCTATAAGTGATATCATAGGATATAGGACTTTTACTTTCCGACTTACCTCATGTTCTGTGATTATCTCTAAGATCATCTATGGTGCCTCAAAGAGCACTGTTTCATTGTTTTCCATGGCTAGTTTTCATTGTGTACATGGACCACTTCTTCTTTATCCTTTCATCTGTTGATGGACATTTTGGTTGCTTCACTGTCTTGTCTATTGTGAATAAGGCTGCAGTGCAGCTTTTGCAGCCCGGGTCTTCTTCATTCTGGTCTTCTCAGGTGAGAGGCCCATTGGTGCACCTGCTGGATTGAATGATACCTCAATTTTTCCTTTTAAACGCAGCTCCTTTCTGTTCTCATTATTAGCGTTTAACCCTTTTACATCTCACCAGCAGCTAGAGGGTACACAGTTCTCTGAAACCTCTTCAGCATTTATTGTTTGTAGACTTTTTGCCAATGGTCAGTCGACTGGTGCGAGTTGAAAACCTTTTGTAGATTAGATTGCATGAGTCTAATACTTCCTGAGGCTGAGCTTTTATCCGTTTTCGTTTCTTTAAAAAGAGAGTGAGTAAAACTTACCTCTTCATAGTATCTTCTTGAAAATTTTGCCTCTTTTGAATTTTTTTTTATCCATTCCCTACCTCAGCACAATTTCTAGGGCAGGTGTCCTTTACAGCCCTGAGTCCTTGTGAATGGTAAGTGACCATTAGCTGTGGGTTAAAAGCTGCTCTTGCGGGTATCGGCCACAAGGCGGCAGCATTTCTCCTTTACCAAATCTGGTTACTAGGGCAACAGAGCCTTACTGGAAGTGGTGTTCTAGCTTTAAAATTAGAATGGAATGTGCGAGGAAAAAGCCCTTTAAGTTTATGTCTCATTATTTCTTGTTGGTATTTTTAACTTAATTTTTATTTTTTATCACAGCAAACTTGAATACAATGTTTTGTTTCTTCTCGGTGTGCAAGATGTGGTTCTTTCACACCTATACATATATCTATTCTTCTTCGGATCCTTTTCCCATGTAGGTTATGACACAATGTTGAGTAGTCTTCTCTTGGTATTGCGTAGGTCTTTGGTGATTATATATTTCACATGTGTTTGTATCTCTCTGTTAACCTCAATATGGTAAGGTATCCAATCCTCACACCTTTCTATTTGGTGAACCACAAGTTTTTTTAATGAATCTATGATAGTGTTTCTCTGTGGAAATATCTTTGTTTGTATCATTTTTTAGGTAACCCCTATATGTGATATGATAGGATATGTGTCTTTCTCTTTCTCACTTGCTCCAAATTGCGTGATTACTTCTAGACTCATCTATGGTGCTGCAAATGGCATTGTTTCATTTTTTCACTAGCTCATATTCCATCTGTACAGGTAGCAGTTCTTCTTTGTCCACCCATCTGTCGGTGAACCTTTTGGTTACTTCCATATCTTGGCTATTGTAATACTATGCAATGCAGATTTGCGTGCCTGTGTCCTTCCAATTCTGTCTTCTTAGTTTATAGGTCCAGGAATAGGTCTGCTGGATCATATGGTCGCTCAATGTTGACCTTTTAAAGGCACCTCTGTTCTGTTCTCCTTAGTGGCTCTTTCCAGGTTACGTCCCACTTAAAGTGGAGGGTATGTATTTCTTCCCAGCACCTTCAGCATTTATTCTTTGTAGTTTCTGCTGATGGTTATTCTGAGTGGTGTGAGCTGATACCTCTTTGTGGTTGAATTTGCATGTGTCTCATAATGCGTAGAAATTGAGCTTTAAAACATGTGCTTTTTCTTTTTCCAGCTGTGATTAGAGCTTATTTCTTCAAAGTGTTTTCTTAAAGTATGTGTCACCACTTGAAATATTTTGGCCATTATCTCCCTCAAGACATTTTGAGGGCAGGTTTCATTTACAGCCCTGCAGTACTTGTTCGTATGAAGTGACCATTAGCTCAGGCTTTAAACCTGCTTTTGCAGGTATCGGCCAAAGAGCGGCAGCCTTTCTACGTTCCCCTTGCTGGTACTAGGGAAACAGACCTACCGGCCAGTGGTGTACTTCGGTTATAAATTAGAGTGCAATGTGCCCGGATAAACCCACAATTGTTGATGTCTCCTTGCTTTGGTTTGTTTTTAAATTGAGTTTATATTTATTATTAGAGTAATATTCCATTGTGTACGTGGACCACTTCTTCTTGGTGCATTTCTCGGTTGATGGACATTTTCATTGCTTCCAAGTGCTGGCTATGGTAAATCTTGCTGGCGTACAGGTGTGCCAGCCTGTGACTTTTGGATTCTCATTTTTGCAGGTGCTAGGCCAAGCAGTGGTTGTGATTGATTGACTGGTAGGTCAATGTTTCCCTTTCCAAAGCACCTACACTGTGTTTTCATTAGTGGCTCTTTACATGCCCCCCCTTACAACCGAGGGTACGCATTTCTCCACACTCCCTTCACCATTTGTTTTTTGCAGCATTTTTCCTAATGGCCATTCTGACTGCTGTGAGCTGATAGGTTTTTGTAATATGGGTATGCATATCATTAAAATTCGTCATATTCCTATGCTTTTTTCTTTTCTCTTAAAAGAAAAAACCGTGAGTACAATATAGCTCTTGAAATTGTCTTCTTCGAAGGTTGCCCTCTTCTGAATTTTTTGGTCGATTTTTGACCCCAGAAATTTTCTGGAGGGCAGGTGCCATTTACAGAACTGCAAGTTGGTGAAAATTTAATGACCTTTTGCAGTGGGTTCAAAGCTGCTGTTGTGGGAAACGGCCACAAGGAGGTAGCATTTCTCCATTCCCCAATCTGGGTACTAGGGCAGCAGAGCCTTTCTGGAAGTCATTGTCCTAGGTTGCAAATTAGAATGGAATTTGCCAGGAGAAATCCCCATAAGTTTATGTCTCATAACTTCTTCTTGGTTTTTAAATTTTTTTTAATCTGGGTAAAGTTTAGAATATTGTTTGTCCTAGGTGTACACAATCTGGTTCATTTGTACATTATGTATGTCTATTAATGTACAGATACTCTTGCCATGTAAAATATTACAGTGTTCCGTTGACCTCCCTTTGCTATATGTTCGGTCTTTTTGATACATGTATATAATATGTATGTGTATATGTATAGTAACACTAATCTTCATTTCTCAATTTCCCCCTCCTTTCCTTTCAGATGAGCATAGTTTGTTTTCTAAGCCTGTGAGTGTCTTTCTCTTTGGATATATGTTCATCTGTGTCAGTTATTAGATAATGCCATAAGTGATAATATAGGATATAGGTGTTTTGCCTTCCGACCTACTTTATGTTTTGTGATTATCTCCAGGCTCATGTACGGTGCCTCAAAGAGCAGTGCTTCAATGTTTTCCATGGCTAATATTCCATTGTGTGCATGGACCACTTCTTCTTGGTGCATTCCTCTGTTGATGGACATTTTCGTTGCTTCCAAGTGTTGCCTATGGTAAATATTGCTGGAGTGCAGGATTGCCAGCCTGTGATTTTTGATTTTCATTTTCTCAGGTGATAGTCCCAGCAGTGGGTATGATTGATTGACTGGTATGGTAGCTCAACGTTTACCTTTTCAAGGCACCTCAATTGTGTTTTCATTAGTGGCTCTTACCATGTCCCCCTTAGAATCGAGGGTATGCATTTCTCCACAATCACGTCAGCATTTATTGTTTGCAGCATTTTTGTTGATGGCCATTCTGACTGGTGTGAGCTGATAGGTTTTTGTAATTTGGGTTTACATGTCTGTAAAAATTCCTACAATTCATCATTTCTCCACGGCCTTTTCTTTTCTATTAAAAGAAAAAAGCAAAAAATGGTTAGTATAATATACCTCTTCCAATTTTCCTTTTGGGAGGTTGCACTCTAGAAATTTTTGGTCGATTTTCGACCTCAGCATTTTTTGGAGGGCCGGTGTCATTTACAGACCTGCAGTTGGTGAATATTTAGTGACCTTTTGCAGAGGGTTTAAAGCTGCTGTTGTGGGAAACGGCCACAAGGATGCAGCATTTCTCCATTCCCAAATCTGGGTACTAGGGCAGCAGAGCCGTTCTGGAAGTCGTTTGCCTAGGTTGTAAATTTGAATGGAATGTGCCAGGAAAACCCCCCATAAGTTTATGTCTCATTACTCCTAGTTCGTTGTTTTAATTTTTTCAATTGGGGTAATGGTTAGATTGTTGCTTGTCCAAGGTGTACACACTCTGGTTCATCTACATATTCTATATACCTATTTATGTAGAGATCCTCTTGCCGTGTAAATTATTACAGAGTGTTCCGTAAACCTTCCTTTCTATATGGTCGGTCTTTTTGATATATGTATATCATATGTATTTGTATACATATGGTAAGACTAATCTTCATTTATCCATTTCCCCCACCTTTCCTTTTAGATAAGCATAGTTTTTTTTTTTTTTAATAAGTCTGTGATTGACTTTCTCTGTGGAAATATGTTCATTTGTGTCAGTTATTAGATAACGCCTATAAGTGATATCATAGGATATAGGACTTTTACTTTCCGACTTACCTCATGTTCTGTGATTATCTCTAAGATCATCTATGGTGCCTCAAAGAGCACTGTTTCATTGTTTTCCATGGCTAGTTTTCATTGTGTACATGGACCACTTCTTCTTTATCCTTTCATCTGTTGATGGACATTTTGGTTGCTTCACTGTCTTGTCTATTGTGAATAAGGCTGCAGTGCAGCTTTTGCAGCCCGGGTCTTCTTCATTCTGGTCTTCTCAGGTGAGAGGCCCATTGGTGCACCTGCTCGATTGAATGATACCTCAATTTTTCCTTTTAAACGCAGCTCCTTTCTGTTCTCATTATTAGCGTTTAACCCTTTTACATCTCACCAGCAGCTAGAGGGTACACAGTTCTCTGAAACCTCTTCAGCATTTATTGTTTGTAGACTTTTTGCCAATGGTCAGTCGACTGGTGCGAGTTGAAAACCTTTTGTAGATTAGATTGCAAGAGTCTAATACTTCCTGAGGCTGAGCTTTTATCCGTTTTCCTTTCTTTAAAAAGAGAGTGAGTAAAACTTACCTCTTCATAGTATCTTCTTGAAAATTTTGCCTCTTTTGAATTTTTTTTTATCCATTCCCTACCTCAGCACAATTTCGAGGGCAGGTGTCCTTTACAGCCCTGAGTCCTTGTGAATGGTAAGTGACCATTAGCTGTGGGTTAAAAGCTGCTCTTGCGGGTATCGGCCACAAGGCGGCAGCATTTCTCCTTTACCAAATCTGGTTACTAGGGCAACAGAGCCTTACTGGAAGTGGTGTTCTAGGTTGTAAATTAGAATGGAATGTGCGAGGAAAAAGCCCTTTAAGTTTATGTCTCATTACTTCTTGTTGGTATTTTTAACTTAATTTTTATTTTTTATCACAGCAAACTTGAATACAATGTTTTGTTTGTTCTCGGTGTGCAAGATGTGGTTCTTTCACACATATACATATATCTATTCTTCTTCGGATCCTTTTCCCATGTAGGTTATGACACAATGTTGAGTAGTCTTCTCTTGGTATTGCGTAGGTCTTTGGTGATTATATATTTCACATGTGTTTGTATCTCTCTGTTAACCTCAATATGGTAAGGTATCCAATCCTCACACCTTTCTATTTGGTGAACCATAAGTTTTTTTAATGAATCTATGATAGTGTTTCTCTGTGGAAATATCTTTGTTTGTATCATTTTTTAGGTAACCCCTATATGTGATATGATAGGATATGTGTCTTTCTCTTTCTCACTTGCTCCAAATTGCGTGATTACTTCTAGACTCATCTATGGTGCTGCAAATGGCATTGTTTCATTTTTTCACTAGCTCATATTCCATCTGTACAGGTAGCAGTTCTTCTTTGTCCACCCATCTGTCGGTGGACCTTTTGGTTACTTCCATATCTTGGCTATTGTAATACTATGCAATGCAGATTTGCGTGCCTGTGTCCTTCCAATTCTGTCTTCTTAGTTTATAGGTCCAGGAATAGGTCTGCTGGATCATATGGTCGCTCAATGTTGACCTTTTAAAGGCACCTCTGTTCTGTTCTTCTTAGTGGCTCTTTCCAGGTTACGTCCCACTTAAAGTGGAGGGTATGTATTTCTTTCCCAGCACCTTCAGCATTTATTCTTTGTAGTTTCTGCTGATGGTTATTCTGAGTGGTGTGAGCTGATACCTCTTTGTGGTTGAATTTGCATGTGTCTCATAATGCGTAGAAATTGAGCTTTAAGACATGTGCTTTTTATTTTTCCAGCTGTGATTAGAGCTTATTTCTTCAAAGTGTTTTCTTAAAGTATGTGTCACCACTTGAAATATTTTGGCCATTATCTCCCTCAAGACATTTTGAGGGCAGGTTTCATTTACAGCCCTGCAGTACTTGTTCGTATGAAGTGACCATTAGCTCAGGCTTTAAACCTGCTTTTGCAGGTATCGGCCAAAGAGCGGCAGCCTTTCTACGTTCCCCTTGCTGGTACTAGGGAAACAGACCTACCGGCCAGTGGTGTACTTCGGTTATAAATTAGAGTGCAATGTGCCCGGATAAACCCACAAATGTTGATGTCTCCTTGCTTTGGTTTGTTTTTAAATTGAGTTTATATTTATTATTAGAGTAATATTCCATTGTGTACGTGGACCACTTCTTCTTGGTGCATTCCTCGGTTGATGGACATTTTCATTGCTTCCAAGTGCTGGCTATGGTAAATCTTGCTGGCGTACAGGTGTGCCAGCCTGTGACTTTTGGATTCTCATTTTTGCAGGTGCTAGGCCAAGCAGTGGTTGTGATTGATTGACTGGTAGGTCAATGTTTCCCTTTCCAAAGCACCTACACTGTGTTTTCATTAGTGGCTCTTTACATGCCCCCCCTTACAACCGAGGGTACGCATTTCTCCACACTCCCTTCACCATTTGTTTTTTGCAGCATTTTTCCTAATGGCCATTCTGACTGCTGTGAGCTGATAGGTTTTTGTAATATGGGTATGCATGTCATTAAAATTCGTCATATTCCTATGCTTTTTTCTTTTCTCTTAAAAGAAAAAACCGTGAGTACAATATAGCTCTTGAAATTGTCTTCTTCGAAGGTTGCCCTCTTCTGAATTTTTTGGTCGATTTTTGACCCCAGAAATTTTCTGGAGGGCAGGTGCCATTTACAGAACTGCAAGTTGGTGAAAATTTAGTGACCTTTTGCAGTGGGTTCAAAGCTGCTGTTGTGGGAAACGGCCACAAGGAGGTAGCATTTCTCCATTCCCCAATCTGGGTACTAGGGCAGCAGAGCCTTTCTGGAAGTCATTGTCCTAGGTTGCAAATTAGAATGGAATTTGCCAGGAGAAATCCCCATAAGTTTATGTCTCATAACTTCTTCTTGGTTTTTAAATTTTTTTTAATCTGGGTAAAGTTTAGAATATTGTTTGTCCTAGGTGTACACAATCTGGTTCATTTGTACATTATGTATGTCTATTAATGTACAGATACTCTTGCCATGTAAAATATTACAGTGTTCCGTTGACCTCCCTTGCTATATGTTCGGTCTTTTTGATACATGTATATAATATGTATGTGTATATGTATAGTAACACTAATCTTCATTTCTCAATTTCCCCCTCCTTTCCTTTCAGATGAGCATAGTTTGTTTTCTAAGCCTGTGAGTGTCTTTCTCTTTGGAAATATGTTCATCTGTGTCAGTTATTAGATAATGCCATAAGTGATAATATAGGATATAGGTGTTTTGCCTTCCGACCTACTTTATGTTTTGTGATTATCTCCAGGCTCATGTACGGTGCCTCAAAGAGCAGTGCTTCAATGTTTTCCATGGCTAATATTCCATTGTGTGCATGGACCACTTCTTCTTGGTGCATTCCTCTGTTGATGGACATTTTCGTTGCTTCCAAGTGTTGCCTATGGTAAATATTGCTGGAGTGCAGGATTGCCAGCCTGTGATTTTTGATTTTCATTTTCTCAGGTGATAGTCCCAGCAGTGGGTATGATTGATTGACTGGTATGGTAGCTCAACGTTTACCTTTTCAAGGCACCTCAATTGTGTTTTCATTAGTGGCTCTTACCATGTCCCCCTTAGAATCGAGGGTATGCATTTCTCCACAATCACGTCAGCATTTATTGTTTGCAGCATTTTTGTTGATGGCCATTCTGACTGGTGTGAGCTGATAGGTTTTTGTAATTTGGGTTTACATGTCTGTAAAAATTCCTACAATTCATCATTTCTCCACGGCCTTTTCTTTTCTGTTAAAAGAAAAAAGCAAAAAATGGTTAGTATAATATACCTCTTCCAATTTTCCTTTTGGGAGGTTGCACTCTAGAAATTTTTGGTCGATTTTCGACCTCAGCATTGTTTGGAGGGCCGGTGTCATTTACAGACCTGCAGTTGGTGAATATTTAGTGACCTTTTGCAGAGGGTTTAAAGCTGCTGTTGTGGGAAACGGCCACAAGGATGCAGCATTTCTCCATTCCCAAATCTGGGTACTAGGGCAGCAGAGCCGTTCTGGAAGTCGTTTGCCTAGGTTGTAAATTTGAATGGAATGTGCCAGGAAAACCCCCCATAAGGTTATGTCTCATTACTCCTAGTTCGTTGTTTTAATTTTTTCAATTGGGGTAATGGTTAGATTGTTGCTTGTCCAAGGTGTACACACTCTGGTTCATCTACATATTCTATATACCTATTTATGTAGAGATCCTCTTGCCGTGTAAATTATTACAGAGTGTTCCGTAAACCTTCCTTTCTATATGGTCGGTCTTTTTGATATATGTATATCATATGTATTTGTATACATATGGTAAGACTAATCTTCATTTATCCATTTCCCCCACCTTTCCTTTTAGATAAGCATAGTTTTTTTTTTTTTTAATAAGTCTGTGATTGACTTTCTCTGTGGAAATATGTTCATTTGTGTCAGTTATTAGATAACGCCTATAAGTGATATCATAGGATATAGGACTTTTACTTTCCGACTTACCTCATGTTCTGTGATTATCTCTAAGATCATCTATGGTGCCTCAAAGAGCACTGTTTCATTGTTTTCCATGGCTAGTTTTCATTGTGTACATGGACCACTTCTTCTTTATCCTTTCGTCTGTTGATGGACATTTTGGTTGCTTCACTGTCTTGTCTATTGTGAATAAGGCTGCAGTGCAGCTTTTGCAGCCCGGGTCTTCTTCATTCTGGTCTTCTCAGGTGAGAGGCCCATTGGTGCACCTGCTCGATTGAATGATACCTCAATTTTTCCTTTTAAACGCAGCTCCTTTCTGTTCTCATTATTAGCGTTTAACCCTTTTACATCTCACCAGCAGCTAGAGGGTACACAGTTCTCTGAAACCTCTTCAGCATTTATTGTTTGTAGACTTTTTGCCAATGGTCAGTCGACTGGTGCGAGTTGAAAACCTTTTGTAGATTAGATTGCATGAGTCTAATACTTCCTGAGGCTGAGCTTTTATCCGTTTTCCTTTCTTTAAAAAGAGAGTGAGTAAAACTTACCTCTTCCTAGTATCTTCTTGAAAATTTTGCCTCTTTTGAATTTTTTTTTATCCATTCCCTACCTCAGCACAATTTCTAGGGCAGGTGTCCTTTACAGCCCTGAGTCCTTGTGAATGGTAAGTGACCATTAGCTGTGGGTTAAAAGCTGCTCTTGCGGGTATCGGCCACAAGGCGGCAGCATTTCTCCTTTACCAAATCTGGTTACTAGGGCAACAGAGCCTTACTGGAAGTGGTGTTCTAGGTTGTAAATTAGAATGGAATGTGCGAGGAAAAAGCCCTTTAAGTTTATGTCTCATTACTTCTTGTTGGTATTTTTAACTTAATTTTTATTTTTTATCACAGCAAACTTGAATACAATGTTTTGCTTCTTCTCGGTGTGCAAGATGTGGTTCTTTCACACATATACATATATCTATTCTTCTTCGGATCCTTTTCCCATGTAGGTTATGACACAATGTTGAGTAGTCTTCTCTTGGTATTGCGTAGGTCTTTGGTGATTATATATTTCACATGTGTTTGTATCTCTCTGTTAACCTCAATATGGTAAGGTATCCAATCCTCACACCTTTCTATTTGGTGAACCATAAGTTTTTTTAATGAATCTATGATAGTGTTTCTCTGTGGAAATATCTTTGTTTGTATCATTTTTTAGGTAACCCCTATATGTGATATGATAGGATATGTGTCTTTCTCTTTCTCACTTGCTCCAAATTGCGTGATTACTTCTAGACTCATCTATGGTGCTGCAAATGACATTGTTTCATTTTTTCACTAGCTCATATTCCATCTGTACAGGTAGCAGTTCTTCTTTGTCCACCCATCTGTCGGTGGACCTTTTGGTTACTTCCATATCTTGGCTATTGTAATACTATGCAATGCAGATTTGCGTGCCTGTGTCCTTCCAATTCTGTCTTCTTAGTTTATAGGTCCAGGAATAGGTCTGCTGGATCATATGGTCGCTCAATGTTGACCTTTTAAAGGCACCTCTGTTCTGTTCTTCTTAGTGGCTCTTTCCAGGTTACGTCCCACTTAAAGTGGAGGGTATGTATTTCTTTCCCAGCACCTTCAGCATTTATTCTTTGTAGTTTCTGCTGATGGTTGTTCTGAGTGGTGTGAGCTGATACCTCTTTGTGGTTGAATTTGCATGTGTCTCACAATGCGTAGAAATTGAGCTTTAAAACATGTGCTTTTTCTTTTTCCAGCTGTGATTAGAGCTTATTTCTTCAAAGTGTTTTCTTAAAGTATGTGTCACCACTTGAAATATTTTGGCCATTATCTCCCTCAAGACATTTTGAGGGCAGGTTTCATTTACAGCCCTGCAGTACTTGTTCGTATGAAGTGACCATTAGCTCAGGCTTTAAACCTGCTTTTGCAGGTATCGGCCAAAGAGCGGCAGCCTTTCTACGTTCCCCTTGCTGGTACAAGGGAAACAGACCTACCGGCCAGTGGTGTACTTCGGTTATAAATTAGAGTGCAATGTGCCCGGATAAACCCACAAATGTTGATGTCTCCTTGCTTTGGTTTGTTTTTAAATTGAGTTTATATTTATTATAAGAGTAATATTCCATTGTGTACGTGGACCACTTCTTCTTGGTGCATTCCTCGGTTGATGGACATTTTCATTGCTTCCAAGTGCTGGCTATGGTAAATCTTGCTGGCGTACAGGTGTGCCAGCCTGTGACTTTTGGATTCTCATTTTTGCAGTTGCTAGGCCAAGCAGTGGTTGTGATTGATTGACTGGTAGCTCAATGTTTCCCTTTCCAAAGCACCTACACTGTGTTTTCATTAGTGGCTCTTTACATGCCCCCCCTTACAACCGAGGGTACGCA